>NC_091811.1:30118181-30421212 GCF_041296235.1 Equus asinus | reverse complement strand
GAGCTGGTGTGGAAGCTCCACGACCCGACCCCTCCCACCCCTATACCTTGCCCTATGCGCCTCTCCATTTGGCCGTTCCTGAGTAGTACCCTTTGTAATAAATAGGTAAACATAATTAAAGTGTTTTCTTGAGTTCCGTGAGCCTTTCTAGCAAATTATGGAGCGTGAGGGGAGTTTGTGAGAACCTCCAAATTTGTAGGTGGTCAGGCAAAAGTATAGGTAGACTGGGCACATTTCTGGTGACTTCTGCAGTAATGACAGTCAGTAGAGACTGAGCCTTCTAACTTGTGGATCTGACGCTAACTCCAGGTAGTGCAAGAATTGAACTGAATTGTTGCACACCCAGTTGGTGTTAGAGAATTGGAGAATTGATAGATATTGGGCAAGGCACTGTATATTTGGTGTCAGGGGGAGAAACAGCCCAACAAGAAAATGAACAACCTAATTTAAAAATACACAAAAGACTTGAACAGACACCTCACCAGAGAAGATATCCAGATGACAAGTAAGCATATGAAGAGATGCTCAACATCATATGTCAATAGGGAAATGCAAATTAGAACAACAGTGAGATACAATTACATACCTATTAGAATGACCAAAATCCAAAACTCTGACTACACCAAATGCTGATGAGAATGTGGGACAATAGGGACTCTCACTGATTGCTGGTGGGAATGCAAAATGGTACAGCCACTTTAGAAGACAGGTTGTCAGTTTCTTACAAAACTAGACATACTCTTACCATTCAATCCAGCAATCGTATTCCTTGGTATTTATCAAATGTGTTGAAAATTTGTGTCTACACAAAAACCTGCATACCCATGTTTATAGTAACTTTATTCATAATTGCCCAAACTTGGACACAACCAAGACGTTCTTCAGTAGGTGGATGGATAAACGGACTGTGGTACATCCAGACGATGGAATATTATTCAGCACTAAAAATAGATGAACTATAGAAGAATGACATGGAAGAAAATTAAACATGTATTACGAAGTGACAGAAGCAAATCTGAAAAGGCTACATACTATGTGATTCCAACTATAGGACATCCTGGAAAAGGCAAAACAATGGTGATAGTAAAAAGATCAGTGGTTCCCAGGGGTTAGAGGAGGGAGCGAGGGGTGAATAGGCAGAGTACAGAGGACGTTAGGGCGGTGAAACTCTGTATGACATTATAATGGTGGATACGTCACTGTATATTTATATTTGTCCAAATCCATAGAATGTACAAGACCAAGAGTGAAGACTAACGTAAACTGTGAACTTTGGGTGATAATGATGTGTCAGCATAGGTTCATGGAGTGTAACAAATGTACCATCCTGGTGAAGAGAGTTGGGGAGGCTGTGTGTAGGGGGGTAGGAGTATGTGGGAACTCTTTGTATTTTCCACTCAATTTTGCAGTGAACCTAAAACTGTTCTAAAAGTATGAAGTCTAATTTTTTAAAACTTAATAAAAAATAGAATATATACCTTGGAGATATTTCTGTATCAATATTTCAAGTGTTTTCAGTCCATTTGATAGCTCCGTGGTATGGATTTGCCATTATTTATATTACCAGTTTTCTATCAATGGACATTTAAGTTTTTTTCTAATCTTTTGCAGTTATTGCAAACCATACTGTTACAATGTATGTCATTTCACCTGTGTATATGTATTTTTTACATTAAATGTGCATTTGTAATTTCTACAGGTGCCACCAAATTGCTTCTATATCAGTTTATACCCTTACCAGCAAAATATGAGACTTTCTGTGTCTGTTTCCCACAACCTGACAACAGAGTGTTTGATCAGATATTTGTATCTTTGCCAAAGTGTCGTCTCAGTTTTTTTCTTTTTAATTTCTCTTATGGGTAATTTATGTTTCCTGCTTTATGAGATTTTAACTTTTTCATGATTAATCTATCTGGAATTTATTTCGGGGAGCAGTGTGAGAAGCAGGTAACTATTTTTCTTTCAGTACTATGTAACAGGGAGACATCGTCCACCCTTTCTTTGTCTATTTGAAAGGCTCCCTCTTGCTGGATGCTGCTTTCTTTCGTGGCTGTTTTTTTTACACCCAATACCAATGTCTTTCTGGGTTTAATGACTATAGCACCGGACTATGCTTCAATAACTATTAGAGCAAGATCTTACTTACTAGTCTTTAGGAAGACTCCTAAAATTGCTTTACTATTCATTGTCGTTTATTCTAGCCAATGAATTTTAGAATCGGTTTGTCAATTTATATAAAGAATCTTTACGAGAAATGATGAGGACTTTCATTGACTTCATAGACTGATTTCATGGGACCATTGCTATATTTCACTTTAGGAATATGCATGTCTCTCTACTTGTTTAAGCCTTCCTTCACTTCCTTCAGTGATGTTTTATATTTCTTGTTGATTTTTAGGTACTTTACAGGCTACGTTGCCATGTGGCTCAGATCTTTATTACATTCTTTTGAACTTTTGAATGGTTATTCCTCTTTTACAGGACAACTTTTTTCTATTTTATTTTTTCAAGATACATCTGGTGGCTCTCTTTCAGAATGATTTATTTAATTTTTCCTGAATTGACACAAAATTTTGAACAGGTATTGAAACCTAACATTTATTTATTTATTTATTCTTTTTTTTTTTTTTTTTTTTGAGGAAGATTAGCCCTGAGCTAACATCTGCCACCAACCCTCCTCTTCTTGCTGAGGAAGACTGGCCTTGAGCTAACATCTGTGCCCGTTTTCCTTGATTTTATACGTGGGGCTCCTGCCACAGCACAGCTTGATGAGTGGGGCGTATGTCCGTGCCCGAATCTGAACCAGTGAATTCTGGGCTACTGAAGCGGAGTACGTGAACTGAACTGCTATGCCTCTGGGCCGGCCCCTGAAATCTAATATTTATTATGCAAGGAGAACTACTCTTTGCTGAATACCTACTACTAACAATGGCTAAGTCTTAGCGCAACTATGTGTCAGCCACTATTCTAAGTGTTTCACATACTTTAATTCCTTACAATAATCCTTTGAGGGAGTCTATATTATTATTTTTATTTTACAGATGTATAAACTATGTCACAGAGAAGTTAAGTAACCTACTCAAAGTCACACAGCTAGAGAGTAGAGGAGCTAGGAATTATAAGCAATTTGGTTTCAGAGGCCTTCTTCATAACTATCAGGCCAATTCACTCCTAGTTGCCAAACATTGTATTTTAAATGTGTTATTTCATTTTTTTAATTCTTATAGCCCTATTGGATTAAAAACTATTAAACATATTTTGCATGTGGGGAAACTTAGGTTAAGAGAAATGGAGTAACATGACCAAGGTCACATACCCGTCCTGGAGTTACTGGTATTCCAAAGCCAGCCTGCTTTCCATTACTCCCTGTCACATCTCATTTTGTCTATAAAACTGCATTGTTTATGAAGCCCTTAATTTGATCTTTAGACAAAGGTAAATAAATCTTGCAATCAGAGCATCTGATGAGGGTGGGGTAATCAGAGATACCGTATTGACATATATCATTTCAAACAAAGCAAATGACTTGACATTTAGCTTAACCCATGAAGCCCTTTTGCAGCTAAATTTATTATTTTCCTTTGGCTTTTATGTATTTATTATTATTTTGTGTATGTGTGAGGAAGATTGACTTTGAGCTAACACCTGTTGCCAATCTTCCACTTTTTGCTTGAGGAAGATTGTCTCTGAGCTAATATCCGTGCCAATCTTCCTCTATTTTATGTGGGACACTGGCACAACATGGCTTGATGAGCAGTGTATAGTTTCGCGCCCGGGATCCGAACCTGTGAACTCTGAGCTGCCTAAGCAGAGTGTGCAAACTTAACCACTCCACCACTGGTTTGGCCCCTCCTTGGGCTTTTAGAAATGGCTTAGTGGCCCTTTTTCATTTCGACATCTTAAAGGGCAGAGCTCATACTCTCATGAAAAATAATTAGCAGCTCTTTCTCCTCCGTGTACTAAAACACTATTAATTTAATATGTGTTACTCATTTGTCATAGAACAGGCACTATCCTAAGAGCTGGGTTACGATGGTGAACAGAACAGACACAGTCCCTCCACTATGGGTGCTTCCATTCTAATGGGGAGGCAGATATTAATAAAGCATCATCCAAATCTACATTTAAGAACTGTGATAATTGCTCTGATGGGAAATACAAGGTAATTTGAGAGCACATCACAGGGAAAGGGTCTAGTCTTAGTGTACGTTGGGGGAGGGTGTCAAAGACATGTCGCTCAGGAAGCAATATTCAAGTCAAGATCTGCAGAATGGGGTGTGTTCAAGGTGCTGAGAGGACGCTAGGGTGCCTGAGCACTGGTGACGAGGGAGAAGAGCTCACAATCAGTTGAAGACATAAGCATGGACTAGACAGCACGCAGGGCTTTGTGGGACCTTAAGGGATTTTGATCTTTGGCCCAAAAGCAAGGGGAAACCTTTGAAGGCTTTTGAGCAGTTTTTACTCACAATACCTCTGACGCCAAATGAGGTTATTTTCCCTTCCTGATACCACTTTTCCAACACTGCTTCTCCAACTCTCTGGTGCTAACCGCATGTGCAACGATTCAACAAATTCTGACACTATCTACCCGGAGTTAACGCCAGATCCCACAAGTTAAAGGGCTTTAGACCCACAAGACTGCTCCCACCTTAGACGCCAATTGCAAGTCTGGGCCACTCTCACTTTTGACTGACCAGCTATAAATCGGGGGTTCCCACCCCTCCTCCCTCCCACCCTTTTGATACTTTGCTAGAATGACTCACAGAGCTCAGGAAAAGTGCTTACTTACTATTCTTGGTTTATTATGAAAGATAAAATTCAGGAACAGCCAAATGGAAGAGATGCACAGGGCGAGGTGTGGGGGGAAGGGGCTCGGAGACTTCATCCTCTTTTTGGGTAAGTGTGCCACCCTCCCGGCACCTCCCTGTGTGTTCTCCAACCCAGAAGCTCTCCAAACCTCATCATTTAGGGGTTTTTATGGAGGTTTCATTTCATAGACATGATTGATTAAATCATTGGCCCTTGGTGATTGAATTCGATCTCCAGCCTCTCTCCCCTCCCTGGAGTTTAGGGGGTGGAGCTGAAAGTTCCAACCCTCTGATCACACGGTTTGGGCTTTCTTGTCAACAGCCTCCATCCTGAAGCTCTCTAGGAGCCCTCAGCCACCAGCCATCTCCATAGCTTACAAAAGACATTCTTATCACTCCAGAGATTCCAGGGGTTTTAGCAGCTGTATGCCAGGAACCAGGGACAAAGACTAAATATTTTTTTTCTGTGATATTACAGGTTTTAAGTAGAAGGATATGCTCAGGTTTCCATTTTCGAAAATGTCACTCTGCAGGGCGGAAAATGAATTGGGGGAGATAAATCAAAGTGAGTGTTGATGGTAGCTTGATCTAGGAGATGGAGGAAGAGATGAAGAGCATATACTTGAGGAATCCGAAGGTACAATAGCAGGACTATGAGGTGGCTTGGATATCAGAGGTAAGGCAGGAAGAGCCACGTCAGGGACAGCTCCTTGAGGGTCTGTCCATGCAGCTGGAAAAATAGGATACTAATCATGCACTGGAGGAGGTCTAGGTTTAGAGTGAAAGTGTGTAAATTCAGTTTTTAGCACATTATATTAAAGGTGATTTTGACACATTCAAGTGGAGATGTCAAGCAAGCAGCTGGAGATATTCATCTGAGACAATGATGTGCTTCCAGATATCTCTGGCTAGAGATATTCATGGGATCACCCAGGGACAGAGCATAAAGTGAGAAAAGCTGGAGGCTGAAGCACGGGCTGATTATCTAGCTCATGAACTTGATCAGACTGTCTTCTTTTCCAGACTTATTATTTGGTCATTAATAGGTATTGAATAAATGTTTGACAAATAGAATCTTTTAATATTTCCTTTTCTTTTCTTCTTCTCCTCAAAGCTCCCCGGTACATAGTTGTAGGTCCTTCTAGTTCTGCTCTGTGGGACACCACCTCAGCATGGCTTGATGAGTGGTGCTAGGTCCACGCTCAGGATCCCAACTGGCGAAATCTCTGGCTGCCTAAGCAGAGCATGCAAACTTAAACACTCGGCCATCGGGCTGGCCCTCCAAGATTTTCAAAGATCATTTGGACCTCATCTTGGACTGGTCATAAGAGCAAGTAAAACATGAGTTGGTATGCCTTTCCTATTCTCTCTCACACATTTTTTAGAGAGTGGAAAAGATAATGCTAGGACTCATTTCTTTGGTATCTGGTTGTAGCACAGTAGAACAGAACACTGGCTACCATCCTATCGCCAAACTTCACTGCCATTTCCTCTGGGAAAAGCTTTCCTTGTCCTCTCCATCTCGTAGAAGAAAATTCCATCTTTGGATCTCCCTATACTCAGGATATACTCCCACCACAGCACCAGTCATCATTCTGTTAGAGCATCAAGCATTTCTTTGTTTATGGGTCCGTCTCCCTATAAGACTACGAGCTCATTAAAGGGCAGATATGTTGTCTTAATCCATGCTTGTGTCTACAGTACATAGCTTAGCACAAAGGAGGAAGTGCTCAATACTTTTTTTAAAACTAGTAAACTTTATTTTTTAGTGTAATTTTGGGTTCACAGCAAAATGGAGTAGAAAGTACAGAGAGTCCGCATATACCCTCTACTCCTCACCCCTGCCACAGCCTCCCACACTATCAACACCCCACAACAGAGTCGTACGTTTGATATAATCGATGAACCTACATTGACACATCATAATCACCCGTAGTTTACATTAGAGTTCACTCTGGGGTTCTATGGGTTTAACAAATGTATAATGATGTGTTTCTGCCATTACAGTATCATACAGAATAGTTTCACTGCCCTAAAAATCCTCTGTGCTTTGCCTTCCTCCAGCTCCTGGGAACCACTGATCTTTTTACTGTCTCCATAGTTTTGCCTTTTCCAGAATGTCATGCAGTTGGAGTTATACAGTATGTAGCCTTTTCAGATTGGCTTCTTTCACTTAGTAATATGTACTTAAGTTTCCTCCATGTCTTTTTGTGGCTTGATGGCTCCTTTCTTTTTAGTGCTGAATAATATTCCATTATCTGGATGTACCATCATTTATTTATTCATTCACCTCCTAAAGGACATCTTGGTTGCTTCCAAGTTTTGGTAGTTATGAATAAAGTTGCTATAAACATCTGTGTGCAGTTTTTTGTGTGGACATACATTTTCAGTTTACTTGGGTAAAAGCCAAGAAGTGTGACTGCTGGATCGTATCGTAAGAGTATGTGTAGTTTTGTAGGAAACTGCCACACGGTCTTCCAATGGCTGCACCACTTTGCATTCCCACCAGCAATGAATGAGAGTCCCTGTTGCTCCACATCCTCACCAGCACCACCACACACCTATTATAATAGCCAGAATACCTTTTTAAAAATATTTATTTTCTATCTAAATGGATTGATTATATTTATTGGTAAGGTGACGCGAAGTAGCTCAGAGCTAAGAAGTACTTAGGGGTTTCCCTTGTAGGAAAACTCCAAATTCAAACTTCTAAAACTTTGTGAAAAATTAGATTTCAATGAAATGTAGATTATATTTATTTGGCTCCAGTTAGTAACTAAAAAGTATTCCCTACAGTCTTAGAACAAGCATAACATTGGCAGATTAGTGAGGACAAGAAAGGACTAGGTACTGAGTAAACCTGTAGGTCGATTAGTAAGGAAACCTAAATAAGGAAGTTAGTTAAAAATTGAGGGGCTGGCCCTGTGGCCGAGTGGTTAAGTTCGTGTGCTCTGGTTCAGTGGCCCAGGGTTTCACCAGTTCGAATCCTAGGCACGGACATGGCACCATTCATCAAGCTATGCAGAGGTGGCATCCCACATGCCACGACTAGAAGGACCTACAACTAAAAATATACAACTATGTACCAGGGGGCTTTGGGAGAAAAAGGAAAAATACAATCTTTAAAAAAAATTGAGTGGCCTGCTCTGTGGCCCAGTGGTTAAGTTCGCATGCTCTGCTTTGGTGGCCCAGGGTTTGGATCCTGGGTGCGGACATGGCACCACTCGTCAGACCACGCTGAGGTGGTGTCTCACATAGCACAACCAGAGGCACTCACAACTAGCATATACAACTATGCACCAGGGGGCTTTGGGGAGAAGAAAAAAAAATTGAAAGGAACATTTTGGGAAGTTTATTATCTTTGCTGATTAAAATGAATGACAATATTTGTTGCTCTATATGCTTTGGGCAGAAATGGGCCATTAGGTGGTTAATGTTGGCCTGTTTGTAAGATGAGCCCGAGTCATAAGTTATAAGTTACGTCTACAGTGCTGTCCTTATTCATTTGAAATGACCTTTAATATCCCACTAAGAAACCTCCTGTTCAATTACTCAAGAACATTTAACTTCATAAATTGTGAGCTGTTTGGACAAGTTAATTCAATTAAGAGTAGAAAAAAAAACCCCATGTAACTATTGTCATAAAATTCTTTAAAATTATGCAAAAGCTGCATAATCTTTCTGAGGTAGGAGTGAAACACAAACAGAGCTGTTTTCTCTCTACTGTGTGTTATTATGTTTAATTGCTTCATTCTCGTGATTGCTTTTGAAAGAGAAGGAATCAATCAAGCTTTCACCAAAAGTGGATGCCATTGCATTATGTATGAGGTTGGCAAGGGAAGAGAGCCCTGTGACCTAGAAGGAAATCAGGAGCTAAGGCACTGAAAATGTGAAGCTCTTACGTGCCCACGTCTCCTTTGTCAGGAGGTACGCTGCCTTTGCTCGTGAACTTCAACGTTATTCACTTGAGATAAGTTTCTCAGGTTTATTTTTTAAGATAGGGCAGGCCCTTGAATATGAAGATGATGTTACTGATACATTAAAAGAAAAAATAGAAAGACATCCTTTCCCCAGGAGTGTTGAAAAGGCTCTGTCTACACCGCCCCTCAAAATCCCCTGGGAATTGACAGCATCATTTTTGAAACGGCAAAGCAGGATTAGTGGTGGTGATGATGGAAGAAAACGTGCTTGTGTTTGAGTCTCCTGGTCCCCTGGGGGCAAGCCGTTGGCTTCATTGGCATCAGAGTTCAATAAGTGAAGGAGTTGGCCTAGATTCTTCATTTAAATGCAATTATTTCACATCTGAATGCTGTAAGTGCGATGCTAGGGATGGAAAAATGATCCTTGTCTTTCTCCCCTGATCTGACTCCACATAATAGAGTTTGTTTCGTTGGTATAACAGGGGGTCACCATTGGGAACTGCTGAAGCTTCACAGAGATTTTATTTATTTGAGATATACGTATAACATGTATGTACATATCCATATACCACTCACTGAGTTTGATAGCCATGTGATAACTCATGTTACCCTCCAGCATAGTTCAGAGCAATTTCTCATGTTGAAAGCCTTCCTATTCAACCTGCCAGCAAGACTGGGCTTCATTAATGTGTAATTTATTTATCATCTTTGTAGGCAAGATTCAGCAGGCAGGAGAAACAGCTAGCAAAGACAGGGTGTCTTAGGTGGGGTGGAATCTCTGGATGGAAAATAAGAATTTGGGGACTGGCCCGGTGGCGTAGTAGTTAAGTCCACATGCTCTGCTTTGGTCGTCCAGTGTTCACAGATTCGGATCTTGAGCGTGGACCTAGCACCATTCCTCAAGCCACGCTGTGGCAGCATCCTACATAGAGTAGAGGAGCATTAGCACAGATGTTAGCTCAGCAACAGTCTTCCTCAAGCAAAAAGGGGAAGATTGGCAACAGATGTTAGCTCAGGGCCAATCTTCCTCACTCATACACACACACAAAAAGAATTTGGTAGAGATAGCATCTTTTCATGGCCTTCTCTCTAGAGAAATCACATCGTCTTCTGGCCTGACACAGATTTGACTCTCTAATCATTATAGTTCCATTGAACCCAACTATCATTAACAGACAACTCAAAAGCTGTTTCTATAAAAACAGGCATTCTTTTCTTAAGTGTCTAGTTTCACTTTTATTAAGAATAGTTTTAGTCTACAAATGGTTGAACTTGGAGCTGGACGTCCTGAATATGCATTCCTTCTTCCACAGCCCTTGGCAGGATGGAGAAGAGAGAAAGGGAGCTAACATTTTTTGAGAGTCTCCTTAGGGCCAGGCGATTTCCCAGCTTCCTTCATATACAGAGGAGGAAACTCTGGGAGAAGTTAGGATGTCTGAAGATGGGCAGATGGCAGGGCAAACTCTAAGCAAGTGCCACAGTCTGGTTCAGGCCACTATCCCTAGTACCTTGCTGAAGAACTGGTCCCTGGTAGGAAGGGAGAAGGTGGGGAGCATTACTGTACAAGTAGAACAGGCAGGATAGAAAAGTGATGAAGTCATGGGTGTCACCTTTGCTTGGGCAGTGTGGAGTGTCCTTCTGCGCTGTAGCTGTGTTTTACACAGCCTATACAATAAACGGCACAGTGCCGGAAACATGGTGGGTCCTCAAAGGAGGTTTTTGGAATTAATTCACCTTAACATCATTGAAAACGTATGTTCAATGTCAGTTGTCACCCCTGCTGTAAACAGATTTTGGTCATCATTTAAGTTCACTTTTCTGGACAGATAAACACTGTTGCTGGAATATAATGATTTGAGCAAGCGCTGGGTTGTGAGCTCCTCCTGCAATTGTAGCAAAAAAAAATCTACTATTAATATCACATTAGCAGCTCAGAATTTGGTTAATCTCTTAATTACAAGGCACTAGGTATTAAAGACAAGCTGACTGAAATAAGGTTAGCTGTCAGGTGCTGAGTTATCTGTCTCCACTGCTGTAGAATCTCTCAGCGGTGTCCTCTGATAATTGCAGGGGCCCTGCAAGCACAGGGGAAAGGATCAAGTGCCTCCAGTGCTATCCGGAAGGCAGGAGGAAATGGAAGAATATATTGAACGCGAGAAACTTGAACAGTGCTGCCAGAGAGCAGTAGAGTACCAAACAGGCATCCTGCCTCTGGGGAGGAGCATCTTCCTTGTTTTCTGAAGTTAGTAGAATCCTCTAAACTTGGGAACAGCCTTTTCTCTCTCTCCCCTTCTTAGAGGAGATGTGGGGGAGAACAGGGTTCTCTTTTGCATGATTTTATATGGAATTCAGTAGGTAACTGGTTGCCCAAGTTCCCCGCAAAAACTTGAATACTATGTGTTGAATGTCTTGTGTCAGTATTCTCTCACTCGCAACAAAGGACCACAAACCTAGTGACTTAAAACAGCACCCATTTTTTAGCCCACAGTTCCCTGGGTAAGACGTCCTAGTGGGTTTGACCGGGTTCTCTGCTTCAGGTCTCACAAGGCCAAAATCAACGTATCAGCCAGGCTGGGCTCTTTCCTGGAACCTCTGAGGAAGATTCTCTTCAGGCTCATTCAGGATGTTGGCATGGTTCAGGTCTTTGTGGTTGTAGGACTAAGGGCCCCATTTCCTCGCTGGCTGTCAACCAGGCGCTGCTCTCTGCTCCGAGAGGCCATTTGCATTCCTTCTTGTGCGGCCCTCTCCATCTTCACACAGGCAACAGTGTGGCATGGAGTCCTTCAAACCTTACATCTCTCTGAGTTCTTCTGCTACTGTCAGAGAAATCTCCATGATTTCAAAGGGCTTGTAAGGAGATTAGGCCCATCTGGATAATTTCTCTTTTCCATATAATGGGACCTAATCCCAGGAGTGATGGATCATCATAGTCTCAGCTTCCACCACACACAAAGGGGAGGGCATCATACAAGAGCAAGGGTCACTGGGGGTCATTCTTAGAATTCTGCCTACCTAAGTCTCAAAGTCTATTTTCCCTAGGTAGATGGTAAAGAAAAGGGACCATCAGGCACACCTTGAAGGGCATCGGTTCAGTATTTCCCTTTCAACTTTCCTGTTGTAAGAATTAGAAAAGGCAAGATTGATTATCTTGATGGCGCTGGGCAAAGCGCTCTACCTGGGGTGTGAAGAGTTGGTGGGTCTCACCTTCCCACTTGAATGTGTGGCTCTCTTAAAGCCGGGATCAGACTTTTAGAAAGCTAATGCGTTTCCTGTTGTCCTCATTCCTTATCTGTGAAATCCCACATTCCTGTAGCCTTGGGGGACAGAGAGATAATAAAATTTGATTATTGAAAAACAGCAAACACTTATTACATACTTATTCATTCGGCAAAGATTTATTATGTGCAAAGCTCTCTGCTGAGTGGTGGGGATTCAGCAATGATACATACAGTTGCTGACCTCACAAGGTTACTAAGTGCTATGATGAGAGAGAAGCTAAAGCTATGAGGGACACAAAAGAGGAGCGTTTCATCTCAAGAGGGATGACGCAGTCAAGGAAGTCTTCTAGAAGTAGTGAGGTCTAAGCTGACTCAACGGTAAGTAGGAATTTCTCAGACAAAGGCAAAGAGTGTGAGTGAGTGTGTGCTTGTGCGCCTACAGGGAGATTGTCCCAAGCAGAGGGAACAGCGTGTCTTTGTGGTTAATTCGGACACCCATACTCCATGAAGCGTGAGCTGGCCGTAAGATCTGAGGTGACAGGGTAGCCAGAGGATTGTCGTAACTGAGTGCACAAACTGTGAAGCCCACTGTCTTTTTTTTTAAAAAAAGATTTAATTTTTCCTTTTTCTCCCCAAAGCCCCCTGGTACATAGTTGTGTATTTTTAGTTGTGGGTCCTTCTAGTTGTGGCATGTGGGATGCTGCCTCAGCATGGCCTGATGAGCGGTGCCATGTCCGCGCCCAGGATCCAAACCAGCAAAACCCTGGGCCACCAAAGCGGAGCATGCGAACTTAACCACTCGGCCACGGGGCCGGCCCCGCCCTCTGTCTCCCCCCCTTCCCCCCCAGGAAGATTAGCCCTGTGCTAACTACTGCCAATCTTCCTCTTTTCGCTGAGGAAGACTGGCCCTGAGCTAACATCCATGCCCATCTTCTTCCACTTTATATGTGGGACGCTTACCACAGCATGGCTTGCCAAGCGGTGCCATGTTTGCACTCGGGATCCGAACCGGTGAACCTGGGGCCGCTGAAGTGGAATGTGCAACCTTAACTGCTGCGCCACCGGGCCAGCCCCTGTCTTTTCTTTTTAATTGTGGTAAGATACACATAACATAAAACTTAACATTTTAACGTTTTTAAGTGTGCAAATCAGTGGCATCGAGTACATTTACAATTATCTAGTGTGCAGACATCATCACTATCTAGTTACAAAACTTTCTTATCACCCCAAATGGAAACCCCATACCCACTAAGTAGTCACTTCTCATTTTCCCCCTCCCCTAGTCACTGGCAACTACTCTAACTGCGGGCTCTCCAGGACCAGTTCAACCAACCCCATCTTGTCAACTGAGTAATTAAGAATTGTCTCTCAGGAACTGAGAGTCCTTCCCTGTCCAGTTCAGGCTGATTGAGATCACCAACCCACCAACTGGGCCTGCACAAGTGCCCAACAGGTGAACTCCCGACATCGAGGAACTCCACCCTCAGATCATGCTAATACCACCATTTTGTGAACATGCGTCCTGTGAAGAGCCATGAAGCTTGACTATGCTTGTGCAGATCATCAATTACCTCACTTCCGCTTACCTCTAGTCATCTATCTCCACACTTCAGACTGCCCTGCCCTTCATCCCATAATTTTTTTTTCGAGGAAGATTAGCCCTGAACTTCCATCCATGCCCATCTTTCTCCACTTTATATGTGGGATGCCTGCCACAGCATGACTTGATACGTGGTGCACAGGTCTGTGCCAGGGACCCGAACTAGTGAACCCCAGGTGGCTGAAGCAGAACCTGCGAACCCAACCACTGCACCACTGGGCTGGCCCCCAGCCCATAAATTTTGCCCCAAGACTGGATTGGGGAGACAGATCTGAAAGCATATGCCCCTGTCTCCTTGCAGATTGATCTAGCAATAAGGCTGATTTCTTTTCCCAAAAGCTGATGCTGTAGTAATTGGCTTCTTTTACGTGCATTGGGCAAGAGAACCCCAATTTTGTGTGGTAGCACTACTGATCTGCTTTCTGTCTCTATGGATTTGCCTATTGTGGATATTTCACATCAGTGGAATCATATAACATGTGGCCTTCTTTCACTTCACACAATGCTTTAAGGTTCACCCCTGTTGTAGCATGTATCAGTACTTCATTCCTTTTTTTTTTTTTGAGGAAGATTAGCCCTGACCTAACATCTGCTGCCAGTCCTCCTCTTTTTGCTGAGGAAGGCTGGCCCTGAGCTAACACCCATGCCAATCTTCCTCTACTTTATACACGGGACGCCTACCACAGCATGGCATGCCAAGCGGTGCCATGTCCACACCTGGGATCCTAACTGGCAAACCTCGTGCCGCTGAGAAGCGGAACATGTGAACTTAACCACTGTGCCACCAGGCCGGACCCAGTACTTCATTTCTTTTTATGACTGAGTAACATTCCATTGCATGAATATGCCACCATTAATTTATTCATTCCATCCATTGATGGACATTGGGTGTTTCCATCTTTTGCCTTTGTGAATAGCGCTGCTATGAACGTTCGTGTACAAGTTTTTGTTTGAACACCTGTTTTCAATTCTTTTGGGTGTATACCTAGAAGTAGAATTATTGGGTCAGGTTTAACTTGTGGTGGAACTATCGAGCTGTTTTCCATAGTGGCTGTACCACTTTACCTTCCCACCAACGATGTAAAAGAGTTTCAATGTCTCCATTTCTAGCCAACCCTGTCTGCTTTTTAATCCTGGCTCTACCACTCACCAGTTGTAAAACCTTGGCAAGTCCTTAACTTCTCTGTACCTTGGTTTTGTCCTCTGTAAAATGATGAAAATGATGGTGCCTTCTTTAGTAGATTATTGTGAGGATTAAATTTAGTTAATATATGTACATTTAGTTATATATAGGACAGTGTTTAGCCTGAGTTGGTTGAACCATATGAAATTGCTGATTGACTGTTATTGATGCACAGAAAAGGTAATTTTATGTGACTCGACCTAATAGCAAGCATTTTATTGCAATTTGTTTTAATTATGTAAAGGCCAGGTAAACATAGTTTACCTTTTGTCTAAGATTAATAGGGCCCTCATTAAGGGGTTTCAAACAGGGCAGTGATATGATGACATATAGAAAATAGATTGAAAGTAAGAGGTAACTCTGCATTTGGTTTGGAGGCTGGTGTAGTGATCCAGGTGGAAAATAATAGTGGCAGCGAGGATGGAGCTAAGCAGATACAATCAAGAGAGCTTTGAGAGATCAAATGGACAGGAAGGGTATATTGATCCAATGTGAGCACATGCTGATTCCATTGATTTTATCGCTTGCATATGAATATTATTCAACATAGCTGGTTTTCTCCATCTCGTTATCACTTCACCAGCCTAAGTTATCATCATCTCTCAGGTAGACTGCTATAATGACCTCCTTTCCATATCAATTATTATTTCTATTCCATATCTATTCTTGATTTTTTCCAATCCATTATCCATATTGCAAGGTGATTTGTGTGTGTGTGTGTGTGTGTGTGTGAGAAGAAGACTGATCCTGAGCTGACGTCTGTCGCGAATCTCCCTCTTTTTGCTTGAGGAAGATTGTTGCTGAGCTAACATCTGTGCCAGTCTTCTTCTATTTTATGTGCAATGCCGCCACAGCATGGCTTGACGAGCAGTGCTAAGTCCATGCCTGGGATCTGAATCTGCGGACCCTGGACCACTGAAGTGAAGTGCACGAACTTAGCCACTACACCACTGGGCCGGCCCCTGCAAGGTGATATTAATAAAATATTTCAGACATACAAAAAGGAATAAGGAATGGTGTATATCCATATATCCAAATCACATATTAAAAAAAGTAAAAATACTTACGGTTATGTCCCTCTTGTAACCCTCTCCAGCCATGTTCTCCTCTCCTCATTCTATCGTAATTAGTATTACAGATAGAGGTACCTGCTACCTTGATTTTGGTATTTATCATTTTCTCACATGGCTGTATACTTTTACAACATTTATATATGTCGGCGTATGTGTGTATTTGTGTATTTTCTTGAATATTGTAATGCTTCATAGAGATGAAATCACGTTGTATGCATCCTGCCACTTGTTCCCTCCCTACCCCCATTCCACTTAATCTCATATGAGTGTGAAGTTTTCATGCTGAAGCACGTTGTCCTAGTCCCTTTATTTTCAGTGCAGCAGAATCTCTTCATTGTACGAGTATACAAAAATACACAGTTATCTATTCAAAAGACAAATCGGATCATGTCAATCTCGGGCTTCAAGTACCGCAGCAATTTTCTCCTGCTCTGAGGCTGAAGACTACAATTAGGCCTGGCTTGATTTCAGGCTCCTTCTACCACCAAAGACTCATCTTAAGCCCCTTGCTTTTTCCTCTTCTATTAATTACCTCCTCCGTCTTCAGATCTTAGCTCAAATTTACTTCCTTAGAAAGTCTTCCCCACCATAGCCACCCCACCCGCTAGATCACTTCTCTTACACGCTTTCATAAGACGGCAGTCTTTCCTTTACAGCACTTACCAGAACAAATCATCCCGTGATTTAATCAATGTTAGTACCTCCTCCCCACACCGGAAGCTTGCTGAGGTTTTATCTGCTTTTGCTCATAGTTGCATCTCCAACAGCCATGTAGATTAGTAGGTGTTCAATAAAACTTAGCTGAATGAATGAGAAGAGAAACAGATACCTGAAGTCTTTTCCTGCCCAGTAGGGACATTTTCCTAATTAATTCTACTTAATTGAAACTTATTAAATACTGTTAAGAGAGAATTTCCCACAGACAATTTACTGATCTAGTAGATTTTATTCAGTGATCCATGAATCAGGCAGCATCCAGTCTGGCAGATAGAAAGGAGCTCTGAAGAGCTGTGTGAGGTGAGAGTTTTCTATAGACGACAGTTAGCAGGAACAAGGAAGTTATCCTGGGCACTTGCTGACTGCTTAAAGGAGAACCACTTTCTCTCTATGGGGCAAAGGGGAGCTCCAGCACCGGGTTAGCTAACTCACGCTGAGCAGGCAAGCGCTGACTGGCTGACCTAGGCCTTTCTTTTCTGAGAACGCAGAACACAGACACTTAGTTAAGTTTTGGTTTGCTGACGTGAGGCTTAGCATGAGCGACTCCATGTTGGACCTACTTTAGATATTTCAATGATACATATTCCAGAATTAAATTTTGGACCATGATGGGGTGGCTGGGACTAGATATACCCTCCCTCTGGAAACAACTAGAAAACTGGACAAAATATATGAAACAACTGTTTTCAGTCGTTGGACAACAAGTAGGACAGGATGATGATGCCTCAGGGAAGCAAAACAAAGGAGGCAAACCCTACCTTGTCCCAGGGGCATTGTTTGGACAGTGGTTCAGGGAGGAAATCCTAAGCAGAGACAGCACTCAGTTCAAAAGAAGGAAAAAAGAAAAACGGCCAAAGAACAGATGAGACAATAGGGAACAAATAGGAAGATGGTAGATTTAAACTCAACCATATTGATAATTATATACCAGTTGCAAGGCAGAGATTGTCAGATTGAACGAAAAAGCAAGGCCTAACTATTGTGCTATCTATAAGAAATGCACTTTAAAGATTTTATTTTTCCTTTTTCTCCCCAAAACCCCCCGGTACATAGTTGTATACTTTTAGTTGTGGGTCCTTCTAGTTGTGGCATGAGGGACTCCACCTCAGCGTGGCTTGGTGAGCAGTGCCATGTCCACGCCCAGGATCTGAACCCGTGAAACCCTGGGCGGCCGAAGCTGAGCGTGCAAATTTAACCACTTGGCCACGGGGCTGGCCCCAAGGAATGCACTTTAAATATAAAGGCACATATAGGGTAGAAGTAAAGGGAAGAAAAGAAATACCATGCAGATATTAACCTTAAATAAAGGTGAAGTTCCCATATTAAGATCAGACAAAGTAGACATAAGGACCAGGAACTTTACCAGAGTTAAAAAGCGACATTTCATAAGAACAAAAAAGTCAACTCACTGAGAAGACATAGCAATCCTAAATTTGCAGGCACCTAATATCAAAATTTTAAAATATACTAAGCAAAACCTGACAGCATCAAAAGGAGTGATAAATCTACAATCACGATTTAATTTAATTTACTTTTTTGAGGAAGATTAGCCCTGAGCTAACATCTGCTGCCAATCCTTCTCTTTTTGTTGAGGAAGACTGGCCCCGAGCTAACATCTGTGCCTATCTTCCTCCACTTTATACATGGGACACCTGCCACAGCATGGCTTGCCAAGCGGTGCGTATGTCCACACCCGGGATCTGAACTGGCAAACCTTGGGCTGCCCAGTGGAGGCCCCAAACTTAACCACTACGCCACTGGACCAGCGTCCACAATCACAATTTTAGTTGGAGCTTTCAATATTGCTGTCTCAGTAACTGATAGAACAAGAAGATAGAAAAATCTCTAAGGACACAGAAGATGTGAAACAACGCTATATTTTCAAGTACACGTGGAATATTTACCAGGATAGGTAAGATTCTGGGCTAGAAAGTAAGTCTCAATAAATGTAAGATGATTGAAAAACTACCAAGTGTTCCTTTTTATTACAATTGAATTAAATTGGAAATTAACTATAAAAGTTATCTGTAAAGCCCCACAAATATCTGGAAATTAAACACACATCCTCATAACTCACAGGTGAGGGAAGAAGTTGCAAAGGAAATTAGACAATATTTTGAAGTAAAACACAATCTATCAAACGCAGTCAATAAAATGAATACACCTTTAGCTAGACTGATGAAGGAAAAAGAGAGGGAATACACAAATTACCAATATCAGGCATAAAAGAGGGAACATCTCTAAAGATATGAAAGGGCTAATAAGGGAGTAGTATGAACAACTTTATGCCAATCAATGAAATAGGCCAATTTGTTGAGATTATAAATTACCAAAATTATCTCAAGAAGAAATAAAAAGTTGGAATAGTTCTATGCCTATTAATTACATGGAATTTATATTTAAATATTTCTTTTTTTTTTTTTTGAGAAAGATTAGCCCTGAGCTAACATCCATGCCCATCTTCCTCTATTTTATATGTGGGATGCCTGCCACAGCATGGCTTGCCAAGCAGTGCCATGTCAGCACCCTGGATCCTAACTAGTGGACCCCAGGCCACTGAAGTGGAACGTGTGCACTTAACCGCTGCACCACTGGGCCAGCCCCCTTAAATATCTTTCCACAAATAAAAGTCCAGGCTCATATGGCTTCACTTGAGAATTCCACTAAACATTTAAGGAAGAAATAATACACAAGCTCTTTCAGGAAATAGAGGTGGGAACTCTTCCAATTCACTTTATGAGGTCATTATCAGTCAGTACCCAAACCTGACAAAGTCATTATAAGAAAAGAAAGCCACAGGGCAGGCCCATGGCCGAGTGGTTAATTTTGCGTGCTCCGCTGCCGTGGCCCAGGGTTCGACCAGTTGGGATCCTGGGCACGGATATGGCACTGCTCGTCATGCCATGCTGAGGCAGCATCCCACATGCCACAACTAGAAGGACCCACAACTAAAATATACAACTATGTACTGGGGGAGATTTGGGGAGAAAGAAAGGAGGAGAAAAAAAAAAAAGAAGATTGGCAACAGTTGTTAGCTCAGGTGCCAATCTTTAAAAAAAAAAAAAAGAAAGCCACAGATTAATATCAGTCATTAAGGATAGACACAAAAATTCTTAACAAACCATTAGCAAATTGAATCCTGAAATAGAAATGCAAAGGACCTAGACACTAGCCAAAACAATCTTGAAAATAAAAAACAAAGATGGAAGACTTACACGACCTGATCTCAAGATAGACTGCAGTAACCAGACGACGCGGGATGGGTGGAAGAACAGACACGCAAACCAAAGACACGAAACGGAGAGTCCAGAAACACATACATCTCTCTATCTGTTATCCATCTATAAATCTCTCTCTATTTTTTCAATTGATTTCTGACTCTGTGAAGGCAATTCAACGGAGAAAGGAAAGTCTTTTCAACAACGGGTGAACCACTGGATATCTGTAGGGAAAAAAAGTGCACTGTAATCCTTCTCTCACAATACAAGCAAATATTAACTCAAAGTGGATCATATACATAAAAGTAAAGGCTAAAAATGTATAATTTCTAGAAAAAATATTGGAGAAAATCATTGCAACCTTGGTGTAGGCAAAAATTTCTTGGATAGGATACAAAAAGCACTATTCATAGAAGAAAAACTCGGTAAATGTACTTTATCAAAATTGAAACCTTGTTCTTCGTTGACTTTTTTAAGAAAACTAAGACACAAGCCACAAAATCAAAGAAGATATTTGTAACACATGTATTTAATAAAGGACTTGAATCCAGAATACATATATCTTAAAACTCAGTAATAAGACAATCCAATAATAACTTGGCAAAAAATTAGAATAGATACTTCTCAAAAAAAAGACATATGAATAAGCACATGAAACAATGTTCAACATTATTAGTGATCAGGAAAAACAATTTAAAAGCACAGCAAGGGGGCCGGCTCCGTGGCCGAGTGGTTAAGTTTATGTGCTCAGCTGCGGCAGCCCAGGGTTCGGATCCTGGGCGCGGACATGGCACTGCTCATCAGGCCACATTGAGGCGGCATCCCATATCCTACAACTAGAAGGACCTGCAACTAAGATATACAACTGTGTACTGGGGGGGGGGGGGGGGGTTGGGGAAATAAAGCAGAAAAAAAAAAAAAGATTGGCAACAGTTGTTAGCCCAGGTGCCAGTAAAAAAAAAAAAAAAAAGCACAGCGAGACACCACTATATCCTAAATAGAATGGCTAAATTTAGAATGGCTAAAATTAAAGACTGATAATACCAGGAATTGGCAAGGATTTGGAGCAACTGTAACTCTCATACATTGCTGGTAGCCCAAAGTGGTTCAACCACGATGGAAAACTATTTGGCAGTTTCTTAACAAGTCAGACTTACACATAACCATATGACCTGTCAATCCTATTTCTATGCATTTAGTCGAGCAAAACGAAAACGTGTCCACACAGAATTTTTTATATAAATGTTCATCACAGCTTTACTCATAATAACAAAAAACTGGAAATAACCCAAATATCCATCAACAGGTGGGTGGATATACAAATTTCGGTAGCTCCATTCAATGGACTATTACACAGCATTGAGAAGGAATAAATTACTTATACATGCAACAACATGGATGAGTTTCAAAAACGCTGTGCTGGGCAAAAGAAGCCAGACGCAAAAGGATACATTCTATGAGTCTATTTATACAAAACTCTAGATGAAGTAAAACCAATGTATAGGGTCAGAAAGCACATCAGTGGTTGCCTGTGCTGGAGGTTGCCCAGGGTGGGTTGGGGACATGATTGTCAAGGCACGAGGCAATGTATTGGGGTTTATGGTTTTCTCTTCATTCTTGGTTTTGGATTAGTCTAGAGAGTCTCATGGCTAAGATTTGGAGATCACTGAGGGGCAGGAGGTCTCATCAGACGAAATTGTCTATATCTTCCTCTACTTTATATGTGGGACGCCTGCCACAGCATGGCCCGTCAAGAGGTGCCATGTCTGCGCCCAGGATCCGAACTGGCAAACCCCAGGCCGCTGAATAGGAAAGTGCGTACTTAACCGCTGCGCCACCGGGCCGGCCCCTGAAATGGTCTATATCTTGATTGTGGTAGAGGCTACATGGGTATACATACTGGCCAAAAAATCACCTAACTGTACATTTAAAATGGGTGTATTTCATTTTGTGTAAATTATAGCCTAAAAAATTTGTCTAAAAAATTAAATTGTTTGTCTAAAAAATTAAATGGTAAAAAAAAAAGCAGCCTTCTTGGATAAACTCTAGATTTAAAGAATCAGAACGTTGGGATGGTGGGGCTCAGGAATTTACATTAAAACAAAACAAAATCCACAAATGATTCTGTCGATCAGCTGGCTTTAAGAGACGCAGAGCGTGTAGGAAACACGGATAGTCTGGCTGGTTTTAAAATTTGATTTTAAACGCATATTCCTTTGGTTTCACCAGACATTTTACGAAGCTGCTAAGTGAACTCTATCCTTAAGAGTCGTACTTCTTAGCCTCTACTTGAGCTACTTTCTTGTCTTCCTCCTTTCTGCCCCAGTCTTCATGTTTATGTCATTATTGTTCACTGATTTTTACCTTTCTTCCTTACTTTTGCACTCTTTTGCTTTTGTAAAAGGAGGGGTAAAGGGACCATCACTCATATATTGTTTCCACAAAGCATGTGTGCTGCTTCTCTTGTGGGTACATCCACAGGAATCTTATGAGAACTAGTTACTGTCACTTTGCAAGCAATCACAGACCTTGCTTGAGTTTGCCAGAACCTTCTGGCCCAGACAGCGTTAAGGTCAAAGCTTAGTGCCTCTTCAGACTGGAGGATTTGGGGGCAAGATAGATTTACACTATTATTTTTAAAAATAAGGCAGTTTTGATCAAAAAATGTAACTCTGCAAATGGTTTATTACAATGTCTTAAGTTCCTTATGAGCCATCTCATCAGCAATCAAACAAACCAAATCACTTGAAACTCCAAGGAGAGCCTATATGTTATGTTGCTGTTCCTGAGATTTCCTTAGAGATGACACATTTACGGTATCGAATTTTACCAGACCAATTCACAAGGAACTTTTCACGTTAGCATCCTCACCCTTGACTTTTTTCTGGCGTGCTGGGCAGTCTTCCTTCAGAATCGTGTTCTTCACGGTTTTGAGCTGAGCCTATTCCTGAAATAATTATCACCTGGCTTCATCAACTGAGCTGCTGTCAGGTCATTGAAGATGTGCTGGAGTTTGTCCACTTAGAAATACAAGTGAAATAGAACAGACTGCAAATAACTATATTTCCCAAAATGACTTATTTATGGTTTTCTCTTTATACTTGGCTTTGAGTCAATCTCGAAAGTTTTATGGCTAAGATTTGGAGGTCACTGGGGGAAAGAGGCCTCAACAAGTTGATTTTAACTGACTGACTAGTTTATCTCCTGTTTCAGGTCCAATGAAAACTTAAAAATGGAGATTTATTTTCTGTTCTTGATTCTAAAACTAAGGCATGATTGCTTGCCAAAAAAATTCAGAGAATGTAGAAATCTTTAAAGACGATCTGGAATTAGAACCATCATGTCTACAGGGTTTTTGTCTGAATGTATAGTATACACATGTATTTTTAGCAAAGTGAGATCCTGTGAAACACATTATTTTATAATCTACCCTTTTCACTAAATATACAACAAACAAGATTAACCACACCACAATCAGTGGCTGCATACAATGGATATTCTCTAATTTATTTAATCAGTTCCCTAAAGGTAGACATGTAGGTTGTGGGGTAGTTTTTGCAGCTTGGCTCACTCAACACCCACTTCAACTCCTTTCTCACTGCCCTCCTCTATTCTAAAAGCTGGAAGGATAAACATTTGCTTTCCCAGGTGCTCTTACGGTCCAGTGGCCATGTCGTTTGGTTCTGGCCAATGAGGCAGAAATTCAAGCAGCTCATAATGCCTCCTGGGCTTCCTGCTCTCCACAGGTCACACTGCCCAAGGTGCAGCAGTCACTTCTTCTTCTTTTTTTGTGCTGAGGAAGATTAACCTTGAATTAACATCCACTCCCCATCTTCTTCTTTTTTTTTCTGAGGAAGATTAGTTCTGAGCTAACATCTGTGCCAGTCTTCCTCTATTTTGTATGTGGGTTGCTGCCACAGCACGGCTGACAAGTTGTGTAGGTCCGCGCCTGGGATCCAAATCTGTGAACCCTGTCCACTGAAGTGGAGCATGCCGGACTTAACCACAATGCCATGGGGTCAGCCTCAGCCGTCACTTCTGATGGCAGAGCAGGAAGGGGGAGCTGGCTTTCTCACAGCATCCCCTCACAGCATCTTCAGCTGGTCCTGGAGTCTCCACTGTTGGACTTCTCATGGCTTGAAATAAATAGACGGCTTGAAATAAATAGACCCCTTATTTAAACCACTAACAAAACAAACTACGAAATCCCTCTGGGTACTCAATATATCATTGAAGATAAATTCCCAGCAGTAGAATTGCTGGATCAATGAGTATGTGTTTTTAATGCTTTTGAAAAGTTTTATCAGTTGACACTCCCACAAACCCCATATGAGTATTACCCTCTTCCTACACCCTGCTGACTCTGGACATTATCACTCTTTCTTTTTTTAAAATGGCTTTATTGAGGGAAAATTGACATATAAAGAACTGCAAGTATTTACTGTGCACAATTTGCTGAGTTTGGACATATGCAAACACCTGTGTTACCATCACCAGTCAAGGTAATAAATATATCCAACTCCTCCCAGAGTGTCCTTGTGTCACTTTGTGGTTTGTGTGTGCATGTGTGTGTGTGGTAAGAGCACTTAACATGAGATCTTCCCTCTTAACAATTTTTTTCCAGCTTTATCAACATATAATTGACGTATAACATTATGTAAGTTTACTACTTAACAAATTTAATGTGCACAATGCCACGTGGTGTTATCACTTTTTTTTTTGAGGAAGATTGCCCTGAGCTAACATCTGCTGCCAATCCTCCTCTTTTTGCTGAGGAAGACTGGCCCTGAGCTAACATCCATGCCCATCTTCCTCTACTTTATATGTGGGATGCCTGCCACAGCATGGCTGGCCAAATGGTGCCACGTCTACACCCGGGAGACCAACTGGCGAACCCTGGGCCGCCAAAGGGGAACGTGTGCACTTGACCACTGTGCCACCAGGCCGGCCCCTGTTATCACTCTTTTTTGGCACTATTTCCAAACCTGTGGGTAAAAAAAGATACCTCATTGTTTTAATTTGTCTATCTTTGATTACCACTGAAAACGAGTATCTGTTTATATTTATTGAATGCTTATACTTTTGAAAATTTCAAGTTAGACCAGGGACCTTACTAGTGGACGGTTTTCGGGGATATGGCTAGGGCCAATTTGGTTGAAATGCTAGCAGCTCCATTACATTGCTGTCACTTTCTGGTAGGACGTTACAGGATATTACAGGCATGAGCTCTGTCTCAGGCCTGCTCTTCGGCAGTTTCCAGAGGCCTCCACAGCTCCAACATACTTGGTAAGGATCTAGGTAAGATACGTTACTTAAAAAAAAACAACCCTGGGGAGCTTTGAGCGCCTGCTACTTATGGCATATGCTGAACAAGTCTCTGTCTGCACAGCTTCAGTTGCTACTTCAGATCCAAAGGGACGAGTCATGCATTTTCTTAAGTTGGGCAGAGCTGGACAGCTTAAGAGGCAGACAATAGCAATTTCTTGTAAATAACACAAATGTCTCCGTATAAATCATGTTTCAAATAATATAATTTGGATAGATATTGACATGGATTTTTTCATGGGTGCTACTTCATTTTGATGTGGAATAACATGTCTTCGTTTATTCATTTTTACTTCATGTTTTTGTAATCACCCAGGGCTAATGAGAACAAGGAAGCTTCAATCGGGCATGCTGGCTAGCTTCAAAATCTAAACACACCTGGGGATCGAGGCACGGCCAAAAGTACGTGTGGAAGCTGAGAAAGAGCAGATAGTCTAGGGAGCTTCGGTCTTTTTAGACTTCTTTACGAGGTCTGGATTCTGCTTTTCCGGGTCATTCCAGGGCCCAAGAGGGACCGAGAGGCTCTGGATGGCACTCACAGACACTGGAGCTTTCACTTCAAGGAGCAGACAGACGATGACTTGCAAGCTGCGCCCTGTCACAGGAGGCTGACCTGTATGGCCTCTAAGATGGGTTCTCAAACTTCTGGGGCTCAGGATTCTCACATGCCTAATAACTGTGGAGGACTTTATATAGCTTGTTTTGTGGGTTCTATCTATTGGTATTTACTGTAGTAGAAATTAAAGCTGAGAAATGTTTAAAATATTTACTCATTCATCTAAAATAACTACATGTTAACATAAATAAGATCTTTTTAAGGAGAAAAAACACTGCTTTCCCTTTTTGGGACTCTACTACATGGATTAACAGAAGATAGCTGGATTTTCCCATCCACTTGTGCCTTCCATCTGTTGAAATATCACAGGTCAGATAGCCTTCGGGAAACTCCACTATTCCTAATTGAGAGAATAAAAATGAAAAAGGCGAATAACATTTTAGTGTTATTAAGAAAATAGCTTAGACTTCAAGGATCTCCTGAAAGTCTTGGAAACCCCCAGGAGTTCCCAGCCACATCCAACACAACTCCCATGACCTCTGAATCCCATTGGGTTCAGCAGATTGGAGTCCCAGCAAGAAACTGGAGTGATAGAAGACAGTGCCATCAGAATATTTATTCTCCTGGCTCCCTCCCTGTAGGATTGCCTACACTGAGGCTGGCTTTGTCTCTTGAAAAGAGAGTATCAGTTTCTCTCAAGTGACTCCCTTCTATGGATTCCAGCTACTTCTCCCATCATCCCTTTGGGCCCAGGGGTGAAACATCTTAAGTTATTGTGTTATCTTTCTTAGTTCTTTTACACTCTATGCAAATCCTTGTAAATAAAAAATCCTGAATATATCCTAATTTTATGCCACCACACATAAATGAAACAAAAATGCAACAAACAACACAGACCCTTATTATTTGCCAAAGTGAGGTTCCTGGAGCATCAGCGTTACTATTGCCTGGGAACTTGCTAGAATTAAGAGTTCAAATTTTCGGACCACACTCCAGGCTGATTGAATCACAAATTCTAGGGATGGGCCCAGCAATCTGTAGTTTAACAAGTCCTTCAGGTGATTTCAAGGCATGCTAAATTGTGACCTGGTTTGAGAACACTGCTCAAACAAGGTAATAATAGTGCCCTGGTAATTTAGAAACTACACAGTTAGATAAAGTCAGCCCTTTGTTAATAATAGCTAATGGGTGCAAGCATTTACATGGTGCCAGGCACTGTTCTAAACACTTGAAACATGTTAACACATTTAGTCTTTATAACTATAGAGTGTAATAATAATTAGTAGCCCAATTTTTGATATGTGGAAAAAATTAGGCAGAGAGAATAATTACTTTGGCCTAAGGACACATATGTAGTAAGTGGCAGAGCTAGGTTCCCACCCAGGCAATCTAGTCTGTACTCCCAATCACTACAATAAGGCCGCGGAGCAGTAACAAGGGTCTGGAGGGACTCCTGTTTCCTAGCAACAGAGTTGGTGGAGGGTCGCTTCAGCGGTCTTGCAAAGCTAGGATGATTGCCTCTACGGTTTCCCAGCGCTGGAAGAATGGAGATGAGCCCCTTCTAGGAAAGAGCTGGAATTAGGGAGTCCTCATTCAAGTACTGGATAGGCTTTTCTGAACCTAGTTAAGAGAGATGCGAAGGACCTTCTAGTAAGCTTTGTGGGGCACTGAACTCGTGAGGGATACAGTTCTGGGGTTCTAGCCTATAATTAAACGTGTTGTCTCAGGCTTGACTTCTGTGAAATAGTTCTGCTGTACTCCCCCCATGCCTCTGAGCCAGTCTTTCACCTTATGCTTTAGGTTGACTTTTCACTGAAAATGATTTTGAAATTAAATGAAAAAAATTTAAAGTTAAATTAAAAAAATATAAAGTTTCTGCTTTTCCAATACAAACCATACACTTTGATTCATTTTCAACCTATGGTTGAAATGTGATCCATTTTTCTGGAAGAATTCTGAGAAAACTCATTCTAAATTACTTTAGCATAACAAAGAATGTTCCTGCATTAAGCAAATCAATTTAATCCTCATACATTCATACAGTTTTGTTCAACAGTGAGTTTTCTCTACCATGTGCTAAATTTATATTAAACTTTTATATGATTAAAGTGAAAAATATGCATAAATCAATAAACTTTCAAATATCTTAATGGCCAAATAGTCTACGGCAGCGTTCTTCAAATCAGTCCACAGAAACATTTCAGGGGTATGTGGGCCAGGATGATTTTTTTTTTGGTGAGATTGGCCCTGAGCTAACATCTGTTGCCAATCTTTTTTTTTTTCCTCCCCAAAGCCCCAGTACATATTTGTATATCCTAGTTGTTGGTTATTCTAGTTCTTCTATGTGGGACGCTGCCACAGCATGGCTTGATGAGCTGTGTGTAGGTCTGCACCCAGGATCTGAACTGGCGAACCCTGGGCCACTGAAGTAGAGTGTGCGAACTTAACCACTTGGCCACAGGGCTGGCCCTGGCCAGGACGATTTTATTGGACTTGGTATCTTGAACATAACTTTCCATTTGAACTCCTGCCCCAAACGGAGGACCCCTCAGCCCCCTGAGATCCAGGCCCTCCTTTCACATTAGCTCCTTTCTCTTTTACGCATAAAAACTTACTTTTCTGAAACGTACTCTTACACCTCAGGGTATAAAATCCTTCAGGGTGGTGAAAAAGTTAATGATTGCCGTGGCCGAGTAAAAAGATATCCCAAAAATGGGATTAAAAATACTTAAAATAATTAATTAAAAAATTTTTATTGAGGCCATAATGGTTTATAATGTGAAGTTTCAGGTGTACATTATTATTTACCAGTTTCTGTATAGACTGCATCATGCTCACTACTAGTAGTCTAATTTTTCTCTCTCACCATATATATGTGCCCCTTTACCTCTTTTGCCCACCCCCAAACCCCCTTCCCTTCTGGTCACCACAAATCTGTTCCCTTTGTCTGTGTGTTAGTTTATCTTCCACATACGAGTGCAATCATGTGGTGTTTGTCTTTCTCTGTCTGGCTTATTTTGCTTAACGTAATACCCTCAAGGTCCATCCATGTTGTTGCAAATGGGACGATTTTGTCTTTTTTATGGCTGAGTAGTATTCCATTGTATGTATACATACACACCACATCTTCTTCATCCATTCATCCGTAGCAGGGCACTTGGGTTGCTTCCACGTCTTGGCTATTGTGAATAATGCTGCAATGAACATAGTGGTGCAAAAGTCTGTTTGAATTGTTGATTTCAAGTACTTTGGATAAATACCCAGTAGTGGGATAACTGGATCCTTTGGTATTTCTATAAAATAATTAGATTGAGGGGCCAGCCCAGTGGCGCAGCAGTTAAGTTTGCACGTTTTGCTTCTTGGTGGCCAGGGATTCGCCGGTTCAGATCCCGGGTGTGGACATGGCACTGCTTGTCAAGCCATGCTGTGGTAGGCGTCCCACATATAAAGTAGAGGAAGATGGGCACGGATGTTAGCTCAGGGCCAGTCTTCCTCAGCAAAAAGAGGATTGGCAGCAGTTAGCTCAGGGCTGATCTTCCTCAAAAAAAAAAGAGTTAGATTTAATGTATCATAATTTGTTGTGATCAAGTATGATGGGGAAAGTAAAATGGAAACATAAGTTCAAGGAGAAAAAGGAATGATGTAAACTATCTTATTAAAAAAAGCCTGCTTGCGTCTTTTAAAAATGGATGATGGAAGTGTCAAGAGTATTTAGATTCTATTGGATACATTTTAAAGATTTTATTTTTCCTTTTTCTTCCCAAAGCCCCCGGTACATAGTTGTGTACTTTTTAGTTGTGGGTCCTTCTAGTTGTGGCATGTGGGATGCCGCCTCAGCATGGCTTGATGAGCAGTGCCATGTCCATGCCCAGGATTGAACTGGCGAAACCCCAGGCTGCCAAAGTGGAGTGCATAAACTTAACCACTCGGCCACAGGGCCCGCCCCTGTTGGATACTTTTTTTCTTCTTTCTTTTTTGAGGAAGATTAGCCCTGAGCTAACTGCTGCCAATCCTCCTCTTTTTGCTGAAGAAGACTGGCGTTGAGCTAACATCCATGCTCATCTTCCTCTACTTTCTATGTGGGATGCCTACCACAGCATGGCTTGCCAAGTGGTGCCATGTCTGCACCCATGATCCGAATTGGCAAACCCTGGGCCGCAAAGTGGAACACGCACACTTAACCGCTATGCCACTGGGCCAGCCCCTGTTGGATACATTTTTAAAAACTGATGTAACAGTTTTATTTTAAAAGTCAATATTTACAGGATGCTAAAAACTGTACCCTTTTCAACTATTTGAACTTCTGAAAAACTGCAGATGTCAAATTGAAAGTTAGCAAAGGAGTACATAATTTTTTTTATTTTTATTTTTTATTTATTTCTATTTTTTTTCCTTTTTCTCCCCAAAGCCCCCCAGTACATAGTTGTGTATTCTTTGTTGTGGGTTCTTCTAGTTGCGGCATGTGGGACGCTGCCTCAGCGTGGTTTGATGAGCAGTGCCATGTCCGTGCCCAGGATTCGAACCAATGAAACACTGGGCCACTTGCAGCGGAGCGCGCGAACTTAACCACTCGGCCACGGGGCCAGCCCCAGGAGTACATAATTTTTAAAATTACTTTGTGGGTATGCAAGCAAAAAAGTTTGCAGACCACTTGTTTATGGTTATCTGTTAAATTTTTGAACACCATAAGAGTATGACTGTCAACTTCCCATAGATTAGGGGCAGGTGAGTGTGGGGCACATGGATGTGCTGACAGAGCAGCCAACCTGACAGGGCACGCACTCAACTATGGAGCTTGCTTCCACGCCCGAGCAGAGGCTCCGTGGCAGTCCCCGTACGTGGAGTCATGGCCTGAGCAGCCTGTCCATCCTCCTCACCAGGAGCCTCCCTACTTCTGGGCTCTCCGCATGCCTCCCTACCAAGACAGGGGAGTTGGGGAAGGTGAGCTTTAGGTGAGAGAGAAAGTACTGATCTAGTTCAAATTTTTGAAACTAGTGGTCCCTTTCACTAGAGCCTGTAACAAATACCTGTGCTGACTTATCGTTTGTAGACACACGATTTTCACTCGGCTTTTTGAAACGTTGACTGGAGTTACAACTACTTCATGCTGCTTTCTCCCAACCCCCAAGGCTTCCAGGTATCCCAGTATGGGACACTTTTCCCTCTTGAAATAGATAAAAAATGCTGCGCTTAATAAAACCAAAGTAACATACACCACACACACACAATAATCAATATAAAGACAAAAGCCCCACAAAAAAACCAAACAAAACCCAAAGACTAACAGCAACTCTCCCCGCCAACACACTGACAAAAGGCCTGTAAAAATAACTGTGTCTTGACTGAAGGGAAGTAATAATCTGTTGACTATTTCCTTTGAGAAGACTTGTGTGTGACGTCTTTAGATAAAGCTGATATGTGTAAACAATTTATGTTGATACAGAGAGCTAAGCGCTCTCCTTCCGTTTTAACCTCTTTTCATTCAGCTCCTACAATACAGACCGGATCTATCTGCATTTCATTTTGTGTGTTTCCGTTCGGAGAAGATGAATTTTTATACATCTGCAATTTGAATTAAATCTAAATCCTCTTTAATATAGCATGGGGAGGGAAAAAAAAAAGGACTGACCAGGGCCAATTTAGTTTCAGCCATTTTATATAGGAATCCAAAAGCATCAAATTTCCTTGTACCCTGGGAACAATATATAGCATGAACAAAAGGTTATAGAGGGAAGAAAATGTAATTGATTCTGAAGAGCGTGAGCATCTGCAAAGAATGTATTGTAAGAGAAAATGATCTCCGAGGGCCCTGCTTATGACGATGAAACGGTTTTTAGTTACCCATGTCAGAGAAATAACCCTCTCTGCTCTATACACCTCTCTCCAAGTCCAATCCACCAAGCAGAGCGAGACTGCAGATGCTGGAAGCCGCTTTCTACAACACGGAAACAAAGAGAAACAGGCGTAGAAGACTTTACACAACGAAATTTGCCCAGCGGTGCTGAGCTGATGGCCTTAGAGAAAAAGTCAGAAAAACTTTATTCTGGTCCAAATTCTGTCATTAACTGTAACGTGATTGTGGCCAGGTCAATTTATCTCTCGGAGCGTCAAGTCCCTTAACTTTGACATGGGAGAGCGGGACCGGGTGACAGGAAAGGTCCTTTTATGATGCTGTCAATAAGAATAACAGACGACTTTTTCACCTAGAAGTCTCTTTAAGTCTCAGACTTTCCATTTTAGATAGAAAGAGCAAAAATTCTAACACGAGTGATTTAAGAACATCAACATTTATTTAACATGATAAAAAAGAAATGAGATATGAACATTTGCATTTAAACAGTAGTAAGTAGCCTTTAATACTTACATTACATGTGCTCATTGTATAATATATACACAATGAACATAATTACATTTGTACATAAACTAAGTACTGGATTTGAAAACTTGCTTATTGCTGTACACATCTATTCCAATGAAGGAGAAGCCCAGTGCTTCAAAATACCTACATTTTAAATTGTTTTTTAAGAAACAGTAAGCGTAACATTTGTGTTTAAGCCGACAAGAGTATGGCAGTAACTGCTGACATTGCAATCTGACTGAGAAATAATTATAGCAGAAAACGGGACATACTTCACTTAGCAATAATAAAATGGCACATTTTAAATATATATATAAAATTTTTACAAATCAAGTGTGAAACAAAGCATTGCAGGAGCCAAAATGGGAAGGAAAAAAAAAAAGGAAACAAGCTTTGTTGGAAATAATAACTAAATTGTGTACTGAAAAGCAAAAAGAAATATAAATCCACCTTGACTTCAGAAACATCAAAATCCGGAAATCAGTAACTGAGTAAGCACTGGCTGTAGACCGCACATTAAAAGCACCTTTACTTATGTGCTCTGAAATCATAGCAGCAAGCTGGCGTCAGAATAATAACCTTGAGATTATGGAGTGCACATATGGGCCGTTAAAGCTGTTTTGGAATAAACATTTTCCAGAAGTGATAAAACGATGCTCTGTGGCCAAAAGCATCAGAACTATGAATTTCATAGATTAAAAATATACTGTACAATATCTTCTCACATTGCCGAAGGTCCATGTCCTCAGCTCTGAATGGTTTCAACAGAAGTCAGTGTAGCTGAAAAATAACGAGAGGGACAATTACTTTGACACCTGCAAAGAGAATGAATGACCATTTCCTAAAGTAATTTGGGGGACCTTGTCTCTAACAATAGAATTGACAAGCATGGCCATGAAAATCTGAAAACAGAACACAATTAAAGGACATTTTCTCTTCATTTCCATAAGATTGATTCACAAAGCAAAGAAACGTAATGCAATTAAATAGCAATTCAGAATTTAAAAAAGTGCCCCAAATTGTGGCTGAATCCAAAAGATCAACAAATGAGTAAAGATCTGCTAACTTCACTAAACTGTTGTAAAATACTGAGCAGCCTACATAGTGATGTCGTTTGTAAAACTTTCCTAAGTTTCCTGCCAAAACTACCAGCTCAGAGAGATGACATAGACACAGTGAGAAGATATTAAATAATACAAGTTTGAGCAGCACTAGTTGTTTGTGCTGGCTGCACGCCAAAAGGCTTGAAAATATCCGGCAATAACTGTACCTCATTCCAGTGTGTAAGGCCACTGGCTCCTGGAATGAGAGTAAACAAAACAAAATCTAATAATAACAACTTAAGGAACCTGGAAATGTGCTCGAGTGTTAACTATGAACATTCTTTATTATCAGTATGGTCTGTGTACACTGAATTGTAACCTGTTTATTGAACCAAAAGCTAACGAGAGTGGCTCTGAACGTACACTTATCCACTAAGACAGACAGAAGCCATCGGTCAACTCCTTGCACAGGAGGAATCCAACAAGCACAGTGTTTATCACTCTTTTTTTTTTTTTTTGAGGAAGGTTAGCCCTGTGCTAACTGCTGCCAATCCTTTTTTTTTTTTCTTTTTTGCTGAGGAAGACCAGCCCTGAGCTAACATCCATACCCATCTTCCTCTACTTTATATATGGGACGCCTACCACCGCATGGCTTTTGCCAAGATGTGCCACGTCCGCACCCGGGATCTGAGCCGGCGAACCCCAGGATGCCAAGAAGCAGAACGTGCACACTTAACCATTGCGCCACTGGGCTGGCCCTAATGTTTATCACTCTTATGTCTGGTGTAATTCTGTCACTAGTGGCAACTGTCACTTCTGAATGGACTAAGTTAAAAGTTTAAATACATGAGTGACAAAGGCAAGACATGGGTAAGACTCTAACAAATAGGTGGTTTTCAACTCCAAAAAGGACATCAATCCTGCATGGATACCCACGGACAGCAAAAGGCCTCTTCCAGACTCCCAGTGGACATAATCTCGAATAAAAGTTACAAATACGACAAGACAGTTAAACATAAACCCTTCTGGATGAATAAGAGGACAGAGATTGTAACTGCTACAAAAAGGTGCGACTAGAAGTAGATTCTAGAAAATAAGCACTACTGGATAAACTTAGTCAAATTAATGTTTGTACTCATTTGAGAATCTAAAAATCAAAGAATACATTAGTAATAATGCGTGTAACGTCTGTGTTTTCGCTGCTTATGACTGTTTAACAGAAATCGGTGGTGAGCCCAAGGCGCCAAATATCACTAGATCTTATAGATACTGAGGGAAAAAATGCAGAAAATGGCATAAAATGCTCACTCCATACCTCACAGCTTTTCTGAAAAGTAAAAAAAGTGTATAGCTATAAGTACAAAAGCACAGGGAAAACTTAGCAACTGTCTATAACGTTTCAAAGCAAGACCTTAGGAAATTATTCTCAGTTCTAAAACTGTGGTCTAAGGAACACTGTTCAAGAAAGGCTCCCTCCTTCTCCTTGTCCCCACTCACGGCTTTTTCAGCAGCTACTTCCCTGACTTAAAAAAAATTAATTATTTAGAAATAATTTCTGTACATCTTAAAGACTTTAATATTCCATCTAGTGACTATACCATAAACGTTTCTTTGTCCTGTAAAATAATTAACAAACTCCCAATGCGGTAGATATGTCACGCTCATGGTAAAACACATTACTCAATCAACACGTAATGACTTAAACAGAATTCTCTGATCCAACGATGGAAAGGGACGTTAAGTGGGAGCACAGCTGCAAAGCACCGTGAGGCTTGTCTTGGCACAGGCCGTACCCTCTGCGTTCCGCTGTTTTTACGGATGATGAAATAAGAGACAGAGAAAACGCTGTCACGGAGCAAATCCCTGGAAGGGCTAATGTTGGAAATCTGAGTTACTGCCCAGGGTTCAAAGACAAGGCCTACTTGCTCTGCCAACTACCCCTAATGCGTAGTCAGAATTAATCTCAGTTTTTCTTCACTAAAACAACAAATGAGTAAAAAACAGGGAAGCACAAATGCAAAGGGAAACAACGTACTTTTTCTGAGACTACACACACATGAAATGGGATCCTTCTGTGAGCTGCGGCTGAGTGGATGGCACTGGTGATGCCGAGGACTCAGGAGACGGGGACAGACTTTTCACTGAAACACACCAAGAAAATGCGAGAAGGGAAAAACCTTTAGGACACATTTGGAGAAGGAAATTCTGATGCTGTGCCACAAAATAAGAACGTGTTTTGAGAAGGAATTAATAGTTGTATCTGGATTCTGTTCTTTCCTTTTTTAAACATTTTATTTTTTCTTTTTCTCCCCAAAGCCCCCTAGTACATGGTTGTGTATGTGTTGTGGGTCCTTCTTGCTGTGGTAATCAGGACGCCGCCTGAGCATGGCCTGATGAGCGGTGCCATGTCCGCGCCCAGGATCCGAACTGGCGAAATTCTGAGCTGCCAAAGCAGAACGAGTGAACTTAACCGCTCAGCCATGGGGCCAGCCCCCAGGATTCTGTTATTTTCTAATCTGGCAACTGACTATTCAGTATGAAATATCTCTTGAAGACTCTTTAAAAATTTGTCTTCCTGGTACACCTTAAACTTATACAATGTTATATATCAATTATATTTCAATAAAACTGAAAATTAAAATAATTCTTTTTTTTTTGCTTTAAGGTTAATTTTCGAGTGTCTGTCAGTGAATCACTTCTGTTTGGTCTCACTTTTAAAAGCTTTTCTACTTCTATGCAGCTAAATATTACAGACTGTTAAATGTTGTGGTTTTTGGGGCCAGCCTAGTGGTGTAGCGGTTAAGTTCACGTGCTCTGCTTCGGTGGCCCAGGGTTTGCTGGTTTAGATCCCTGGTGTGGACTTATGCATTGCTTATCAAGCCACGCTGTGGTAGGCGTCCCAAATATAAAATCGAGGAAGATGGGCATGGATGTTAGCCCAGGGCCAATCTTCCTTGGCAAAAAGAGGAGGATTGGTGGTGTACGTTAGCTCAGAGCTGATCTTCCTCAAAAAAAAAAAAAAAAAAAAGTTGTGGTTTTAATACACCCACATACCACTTTACCCAGACCTGCCATACCAATAACCAAAAGTGGTCAGTGACAATTAAAAAAAAAAAAAAAAAGGTGAGAATTTGTGTGCACACTGCCTTATAAGCGAAAGGCAAAGGAAAAAATGCTTAACATTGGTTACAAGGGAACATGACTGATGATATAAATTTGCATGTTATATGTGTATACAGTACAGAAAATGCTCTGCCAGAACCCCATGCTCTTCCAAAGAAGAACAGTCCCGAACACAGCTATCGGCCACACAATGACGCTTCAGTCAATCATAGACCGCATGTACGACGGGCGTCCCATCAGATTAGTACCACATAGCCTGGGTGTGTAGGAGGCTATACCATTTGGTTTTGCATAAGTACACTCTGTGATGTTCGCACAACAATGAAATTGCCTAACAACGCATTTCTTAGAACATACCCTCGTCGTTAAGTGACACCCGACTGTAATTGAATTTCATTCTGCAAAAGGTTGGGGGGGCCATGGGGAGAGGAACGATTACTAAGAATGGTTTTTTGCTTATGGACTATGAGAAGCAAAGCTGATAACATGCACTCTTGGTATGATCCCTCATTCCTCCCCCTGGCCAAAAATCATAAAGAGAGGAAAAAAAGATGTGTGAAGAGTCCAAAAACTATGACAGAAGAATAGCATAGATAATGTAATTTTGTTAACATGCTATGGATCACGATCTTCTATCAAAGAAAAACCCAGATGTGGATTATAGTCGGGGCTAGAGCAAGCCAAGCCATTCTACCAGTTGAGATAATATATTAAGTCCTCCACAGTTTCCAAACTGGCAGGAAACAAAGTGTTCACAAACCTGTGAACACTCTGAGAATCCAGCCTCAGAGAAACAGGTCAAATTTCCAAGTGCTGAAAGATCTTCTAATCAGGAAAAAGTTACGGTAGTATTAAGGTTAAGATGAAAAAAAGAAAAAAAGAAGGAACTGATCCCCAAGCCAGGCCAGACCGTGTGGACCTAGCTGGCGAGGTAGGGTCCCTTCCCTCCTTTGTCCAGCTGCATCCCTGAAGGTGCACGTGGGAAGGCAAGGGCTGATGCATCTGCAGTCACGGTACTTAGGCGGCTCTCTTGATAGAAGCGCCACATGGGAAATCAACTCAGGGTTCAGAGGAAGCACCAGTGGGAATATGATGAGATGTACCGTATGTACCTGCCATCGCTTGATTTCCTCTAGAAGCCTCAGGAGACCCGTCATAAGAAATAGCAGTTTCTTCCTGCTCAGGAATATCGTCTTTTGTATCTTCTTCAGGGTGGCCTTCCGCTTTATGATTTGTGATCTGTGTCTCATCCTGAGGGCTAATGAAAACAGATTGATGTTTTAAAATTTGTTGTTATAGAATGCAATTAAGTTTTTTCTTCCAATTTATTGTTACAAAAATTTTTAGCCATATGGAAAAGATGCCACCATCTATATTTAGTTTGTAATTAATCTCTTTTCTGCTTTTCCCCCTTTTTTACGGAAATTTCAAACATAAAAAAAATTAGAGCAGGGGCCGGCCCCGTGTCCGAGTGGTTAAGTTCTCGCATTCCGCTGTGGCAGCCCAGGGTTTTGCTGGTTCAGATTCTGGGCTTGGACATGGCACCGCTCATCAGGCCACACTGAGGCGGCATTCCACATGCCACAACTAGAAGGACCCACAACTAAAGATATACAACTATCTACTGGGGGGCTTTGGGGAGAAAAAGGAAAAATAAAATCTTTAAAAGAAAAAAATTAGAACAAATAATATATGAAACCTGTCACTCAACTTTAATAATTATCCACATTTCACCAATCTTGTTTCATCTAAAGCCCCAGTTCCCTATTCTCCAAATTATTTTAGAGCAGACTCCTGACATATCATTCAATACCTCAGTCTGCATTTACAATACCTTAATATCATCAAATTTCCAGTCAGTGCTCAAATTTTCCTGATTGCTTCATAGTATCATTTTAGAGTTATCTGTTTGAATTGGGATCCAAAGTCTGTACGTTGTATTTGCCCAACAAGTCTCTTAAATTTTACTTTAACCTAAAAGACCCCACCCCACACCCCCTTTTATTTTTTGCCACTTATTTGTGAAAGCACCTGGTTTATTTGTCCTATATTCTGGATTTTGACGAATGTATCTCTCATATTTTTCACTAACTGATATAATTTCGAGGCTTGATTGAATTCAGGTTTTTGGGGGAAGATGGGCAAGTGATACTTCGTTAGGTGGGGGTCATGCACTATTGCATTAACAGGTTGTCTCAGTGACTTGAATTAACAAAAGAGTAGAGATCTTTTTCTTATCAGCTATTGCCAAATATTTTTCAAATTCAATCTTGCTATTCACTGAAGAGAGAAAAGCATTCCTAACAACATCAAAACACAGTATTTGTCTTTTCCAGCTCTGGTAATTTTTTTTTGTGAGGACGGTTGGCCCTGAGCTAACATCTGTTGCCAATCTTCCTCTTTTTCCTTGAGGAAGATGGTCCCTGAGCTAACACCTGTGCCAGTCTTCCTCTGTGTTGTATGTGGGATGCCGCCACAGCATGGCTTGATGAGTGGTGTGTAGGTCTCCACCTGGGATCTGAACCAGTGAACCCTGGGCTACTGAAGTGCATGAACTTAATCACTATGCCACTGGGCTAGCCTCTGGTAATTATTTTTTTATGGAGGATGAGATTAAGGATATAGACTTAAGAAGGATAGTTAACAAATACAGCTAAAAAATTAATAGCAAATCACTGCAATTTTTGGAGCATTTCTCAGACAACTTACACTTATGATCAATGTCTATCATTAGGTAGGCAACAGTGGGGTGGTTACTTTGTTACAGCTTATGTACCGTTGGCATTTTTTTTTTTTTACAGGTATTACAGAATACTTCCTAGGTGCTAAGGACAGTGTTAATATTTTCTTATTTAAGCATTACAGCACATTTGTGAGACAGATAACTATTATAATCCCCATTTTTACAAGTGAGGAGGCTGGAGCTTAGGAAGGTTATGTAAACTGCTCAAGATCCTACAGCTCCTAAGTAGCTAAGATGAGACTGGGATCCAAGACTTATTGACTCTGAAGTTCAACAATTTTTTTTTTTTTTTAAAGATTGGCACCTGAGCTAACATCTGTTGCCAATCTTCTTCTCTTCTTTTTCTTCTTCTTCTCCCCAAAGGCTCCCAGTACACAGTTGAATGTTCTGGTTTCAGGTCCTTCTTTTTTGAGGAAGATTAGCCCTGAACTAACTGCTGCCAATCCTCCTCTTTTTGCTGAGGAAGACTGGCCCTGAGCTAACATCCATGCCCATCTTCCTCTACTTTCTACGTGGGACGCCTACCACAGCATGGTGTGCCAAGTGGTGCCATGTCCACACCTGGGACCCGAACCAGTGAACCCCAGGCCACCCAAGCAGAACGTGTGCATTTAACTGCTGCGCCACTGGGCCGGCCCCAGGTTGCAGGTCCTTCTAGTTGTGGCATGTGGGGCTCTGCCATGGCACGGCCTGATGAGCAGTGCTAGGTCTGTGCCCAGGATCCAAACCAGTGAGAACTCAGGCTACTGAAGTGGAGTGTGTGCAAACTTAACCACTTGGCCACAGGGCTGGCCCCTGAAGTTCACCATATTTAAGCAGTTATACAATTTTGTGAATAATTCCTTTGTCCATTTTCCCTAATTATTACCTGTATGAAACATCCTCAGGCATTTTTTCTTTGTTTCTTTCTTTATCCACCACTTCTTCAGAATTTACTCCATTTGGTTCAGGTTTGAAAAGTGTTTCATAAAAAGCGTTTTCAGTTTTTTGAGACTACAGAATAAGAAAAATTTGCAAAGCATTCTTACTACATTTAATATTTATTAGTAACCTAAAATAATTCAAAAATAAAAATTTATTAAAAAATTATACCCTGTCAAATATTCACTGAAATATAAATTTAGATTCAAATATATTAAAAATATGAACATTCTTTACTCCCAGGATACAAAAAGCTATCTGCCCAAAGAGATAATGCACTTTGCTAATAGCTAGCTGCTTTGGGACACAAGATTCTTTAACCAGCTTAACAGTAATTTATTCCAGCGTTGATTGACCATGTTTTAAATTTCTGATTAACCCATTTTTTGACATGGCTGAATTCATCAACTTAAAAGGAAACCTATCATTTCACTTCGAGCTATGGCCTCTGTGACGCGATGAAACATAACTTTATTTTCAATTTTACCACTTGATCTCATCTTCAAAAATCTACCCCTTTGGAATATCTGTCCTGAAATAATCTCTCTACCTCTTTGCTGAAATCCGCATTTGGAGGCTCAGTTTCTTTTAGTCGAACAATTTCTGCTGCAGGAGCTTCATCATCTGGCTTCACATTATTTTCTTTAATAACAGTGTCCACTTCCTTAATGTTATCATCCCTCCTTCGAGTCTGTCCAAAAGACATACAGCATTTTTAGATTCATATGATGAAGCCATGTATAGTTTTTAGATAACACCTGTTAATTTTGGAAAAAAAAAAAAAACCCAAAAACCTGGATCTTCACTCACACAGTTTCCTTATGAAAATCAAAAGAAATTTATACATGTATGTGTATATATATACTAGTATGCCACACACTTTTTCTTCTCATCTCTTTTATTTTAACCATCCGTTTTGTAATCTGCAGGATGGAGAGTTATTCAACTGTTAATCTGTTGAATCTCCAGGAGCAGTGCCTGCTCTTGATTGACGGAAAGAGGACTTCTGTGAAGACAGTGAAGCCCTTTCAGCTGATGCATGCTTACTCACAGGCATAGACCAGACAGAAGCCACTGAAAAAGTTCACTAGTCTCTGTATTTACAAATCGCGGTAACAAACAAATAAGAAGAAATGGAATGGTGTCACATCTCAAGGCTCAAGTTGAGATGTGATGAGCAGTAGACTTAGAACTTTGACTTAGAAGCTCTCTCCTCCTACAATTTAGGTCATGTTAAATTAGGACACAGAGCAATATACATTTTATTGGGAGGGGAATTGGGGAATGTCTTGGTGACCTGCATGGCATTTAACATTTGCTGAAAGCACTTTTATCTTCTTAGTCTCTCTGTGAAGTAGATGCGGCAGGCTGTATCATTATGCGACTTAGAGTAGAGATGAAGTCTATAACTGGTCCAACGGCATCCAACAAGTAATATAGCTCTGGTTTTTTGAACCTAGGGCTAATTCCACTTTACTAACCTGTCTTAGCTTATTATTATAAGAGTTAAAAAATACAAAATAGTTGTATATATTGTAGACATCTACAACCCATCAATCATATAACTCGATGATTCTAAGAGTCAAGTGACAGTAGATGTACACACAGGAATGATGAAAAGCAATTGATATACCTACCTGGGCAACCCTGAATGGATGGTCCCTCGCACTTGAAGGACTCTGTAAGGGTGACGGGTCTAAAGCACCAATGATGTTTAGTCCCTTTTTCTTTTCCCTTAAGCATGCTTGCTGGTGTCTCCTGATTCTTTCCATCTGCTCTTCCACAGTCATCCGAGGTCGACTAGTTTCGGCCAAACAGAGCTGTTCCACTGCACTTCTTGGTCTTTCCTTCAAATTAAAAACAACACACGATCACACACATACAGTCACTTCTGAAAATGATTTTGGAAGAAAAAATGTGAAATGCATTTTTTTTGTTTCCAAAATCAAAAGTGGAGGTTTTGAATGTCCTTTTGCTGACACCAGAAAGGCAAATTATTTTATCCTTAAATGGTAATTAGTGATGCCTGGTCAACGACGCAAAGAAAGAGAAAGAGGGGAGGGAGGAGGGAAAGAGGAGGAATTTCATCATGGTATTTTCTTGTTTGAAAAAAAAAAAGGTCTGGCAGCTCTGCAGTGAACCCACCCCATGGCTCAGAAACAGGAAATTGTATAAAACTCAAACCAGGAGAAAATAGGGGGCACAGTGTCTAAATATGAAGGATTTCTTTTATTTTAATGAAAATATAAGGTTTTAAGTCACATATTTACTGTGAAAAGACTAATAGAAAAAATATCCTTAGTTTATGATCAATAGAAAAACTATGAAAGTATCTATTTTCCATATGTCACTTATATTTGAAAACTTTTTACACATACGGCTCATTTTTATGGTTTACGGAAAGGTTTAAAAATATTGGTCAGGGGCCAGCCCGGTGGCGCAGCAGTTAAGTTCCCACATTCCACTTTGGTGGCCTGGGGTTCGCCGGTTCAGATCCCGGGTGCAGACATGGCACCACCTGGCAAGCCATGCTGTGGTAGGCATCCCACATATAAAGCAGAGGAAGATGGGAACGGATGTTAGCTCAGGGCCAGTCTTCCTCAGCAAAAAGAAGAGGATTGGCAGCAGCTAGATCAGGCCTAATCTTCCTCAAAAAAATAAAATATAAAAAATATTGGTAATGGGCTGGGCCTGTGGCTGAGTAGTTAAGTTTGCGCGCTCAGCTCCTGCAGCTCAGGGTTTCGCTGGTTCGGATCCTGGGCATGGACCTGGCACCACTCATCAAGCCATGCCGAGGCGGCATCCCACATAGCACAACCAGAAGGACTTACAACTAGAATATACAACTATGTACTGGGGGCCTTTGGGGAGAAGATGAAGAAGAAGAAAAAAGAAGATTGGCAACAGATGTTAGCTCAGGTACCAATCTTTAAAAAGAAAAAGGCCACATTAAACAATTAATTCTTATGTCTCATTTTCTTACTAAAGATATAAAACAGTATTGGTATAAGACCCCAAATAAATACTTCAATCATTAGTCATAGGCAAATTTTAGCTTATTTCATAAAACAGAAATTTAGGGCCGCCCCAGTGGTGCAGCGGTTAAGTTGGCATGTTCTACTTCTCGGCAGCCTGGGGTTCACCGATTCGGATCCCGGGTGCGGACATGGCACTGCTTGGCAAGCCATGCTGTGGTAGGCATCCCACATATAAAGCAGAGGAAGATGGGCATGGATGTTAGCTCAGGGCCAGTCTTCCTCACCAAAAAGAGGAGGATTGGCAGTAGTTTGCTCAGGGCTAATCTTCCTCAAAAAAAAAAAAAAAAAAAAAAACCAAAACCTAGACATTTAAAAGACTAAATGTACTAGGATTTATAGAGTGGAATCCTTAGGTTTCCATGTGTCCTTTGGTCTGAACTGACTGAGACACGGGTGGAGTTGCGGGAGTTGCTGAAAGAACCCAGGGCAGAGGCAAGTGTTTCTGTGACGAAGCGTATGTCAGGCTAGTGGATAAAATTCTTTTGTCTCCACTACAATCTGAAAAACATCTGCAGGGCAGGAGCTGCAAACTATTTTCTGCTATGCAGAAGAACTTTTTTTTTTTGAGGAAGATTAGCCCTGAGCTAACTGCTGCCAATCCTCCTCTTTTTGCTGAGGAAGACTTGCCCTGAGCTAACATCCGTTCCCATCTTCCTCTGCTTTATATGTGGGATGCCTACCACAGCATGGCTTGACAAGTGGTGCCACGTCTGCACCGAGGATCTAAACCGGCGAACCCTGGGCCGACAAAGTGGAATGTACGCATTCAACCACTGCACCACCGGGCCGGCCCCCAGGAGAACTATATTAAAGAGCTCAAGTGGAAACTAAAAGGAAAAGGAAAAATGAAATGATGATGATTTTCAATTATTTGTAAAATAAAATGCATTTGCTTTTGCAAAAAAAAAAAGTAAATTCTAGATATGGATTGGGAAGGTAGCCACTTCAGCACCCTTTCCTTTTACTTTTAGTAACAACAAACGTGTATTCTTCCTGGTTTTCCTATGTTTATGCAAAAATGTCACACTGCAACTTCCAAATTATCATAGTGTACACTCTATTCTTTTAAATGCAAGATATTATTCATTTTTAGACCTTTTCTCCAATATGATAACTGGAAAAGTGTATCTCACTGAGGTTTTAGTTAGTATTTAAAAAATTATTATTACGGTTGAACAATTTTCACACATTTGTACTGTTACATATTTTCCATTAAAACAAACCCTTAAAAATAACCAATTTATATTCATTCCTCATATATTAAGAAACATGTCTGTTATATTGCCAATATTTCCTTCTGGCGTTGGTACTGAGGATAAAGGGCTTTCCCGTACCATCATAATACAACTATAGTCTTCTATCCTTTCCCTGCCAGTATTTGGTTATGCAGAAGTCTTTCTTCTAGTAGTTAAGATAGTTATTAAAAAAAGATACTTATAGAATGATATAAATCCACTAATAGCTTTCTGCTTGATCTCATTATGCATTTTCTTCGTTTTTTTCTCTTGATCTATTTTAACACTGTAATTTCCAAAGAAAACACCCTTTCAATCTGTAAAACTGCCTAACTCTATGAACAGAACGATGACCACTGATGCTAATACTGATACATAGCTACTCATTATTTTTATTCTACAATAATTCCTTTTATAGGTCTTTATTATTTAGTGCTAATTGAAAATACTTTATTTCTTAAATACAAATTTGCCAGATTTTTTGGCATCTACTTTGTAGCTGTACTTTAATATCTTTCAAGAACAAACATAAATCTTATCATTTGTAGCACCCTTCTTATAGCATTTTCTTATAGATTAAAATGGTCTCATATCAAATAAGTAGATTTATGAAGGATAAAAAGTAAAAGTTCTTTTGCAGCCAAAATTTCCAGAGCCTACTTGGTGAAAGGGAGTTAAGTACCCAGAGAATCTTCCCAAGAAGACCAAGGTTAGACTGGTTTTAAGCCAGTTTGAATTAAACAGATCTCAGATGAAAACTGTGAAATTTAGGATTTATTTCCCAGTCTCAATTCAGATTTCTCAGAGCAACCAGAGGATTGCCAAATTCCAAATCCACCGCAGCTGAAAGGCTATGCGTGGAAACCCACTAACTTGGAACACCAGAAGACACGTCTATCATGCTCATCAAGGATGTAACACAGGGTGGCTATCTGAGAGCAGTTTCCACAAACTGTGGACTCCGACCCCAAGTCAAGGCTGATCAAAGGAAACCTAGATTAGGTACTGAGTAGGTCTGTTCTCTGAGGTGCTAATTCCCTGAATCTAATTTTTAAAAAAATAAGATAATTAAGCTTTTCTTAGAGTATGTAAAAAAATATTTGATAGAATACTAAACATGGAAACATATATAAGAAAGCAACAAACAGGTTTGAGAATCCTTCTAGAAACTAATTCCTAGTTAAATACCGTTCTTGTATCCATCATCTTCTTAGTTTTCCTTAAAGTTACATATGAGGCTATTGTCGAAGATTCGGGCGTTGGTGATTTTGTCCTTGGAGGGACTACTCCAACAGGAAAGTGGGGACCTAAAAATTAAAACAGCAGTAAGTTCTACAAACATCTCTCACACAACTTGGCTTTCTTTTCACACAGTCAATTTCTGAGGCTTTGAAAATTAGAAGGCAAATTTATTGTCTGAATAGACCAGGGGCAAATAGTTCCATTAGTTATTCCACCTAATAGGTCAGCCAAGGATACTACCAGACAAATTTACGGTTAGATTTTAGAAATGAAATTCTACAGATGGACAGATGACAGAAAAAATTAATTATAAAATTTGGTATACTTACTGGGTCATATATCCTTACAATAACTCAGTAAAGAAAAGAAGGTAAGGGAAGTTCAGTATATGGGTTAATTCACTTCCTTGAGTCCATACAGCTCATCAGCAGTGTGGCTGCAGCTTCTGCTTTAGCCCTCTTTCCACTGCTGCTCTGCTTTCTCATGAAGCATTCACAACATTTTCAGAGGCTGGAAGTACCTTAACTGAATCCTCTCACGTATCACAGATTAGGAAAGTTACGGCCCAGAAGGGTTAAGTGATTTACCTAAATATCCTCAATTTCCAGCTGGTCTCCTTCAACCACACTCTACTGCCTTAATGAAGAATCCACTAACAATAGTTAACTAGAGGGAATCATTGTTACTTTCTCTTTCGTACTTTTAAAAGTTTCTAAAATGAACACACACCACTTTTATAAATAGATCCACCCACACAGATACAGAAAGTCATTAACACAACAACGAAATCTAACAGTAAGTTAACATATAAAATGTACGCATTTATACCGTAGACATCTTGTATAAGCAGAATGTACACACTATTGTCCACTGAGGACATCAGTAAAAGAACAAATTACTAAGATCTCAACGGTTTGCTTAAAAAAAATTCATTCTTGTTAGGCTGACTTATTGAAAAATGGTAGATCAATTATTCAGGGCCCCTTTAGGTTTATAAACCAAACAATCAGCAGTTCGAATAAGTTTTAATATTATTTATGAACTCTATATTATAGAGTTACATACTTGAGAATGTGAAGAACTGAATTGACACACAATACAGGTAATTTTGCAATTCAAACAAAGTAAAGGCCTCTATTACGCCAGTTAGTGGTCCATTTTTAAAAGCCCTACTTTATGTCATGTGGTACAAAATAAATTATACCATAATTGACCTGTGTACTTCAGACAATTTATTTAGATGAGAGCTTATAAGTTAAAAAAACCCCAAAAACCCCAAATTTTAAAAGCTGCATAACTTCAAGTAAGAATTCAAATCTGACTGGAGAACATATTTCAGATGATATATTTTATGAGTAAATACATGCATTGGCAGAACAAATGATTATCTACTTCTTTACTTTTTTCAATTCAATTCAATACCTATCGATGAGTCAAAATCACTATACACAATCACTTATTAAATAATTTCTACATTTTGTAAACTTGACCTGTTGCATTTATCCCATCATGGGGCAGGATGGTCATAAGACTGTGTAGGAACCAGAAAAAAGAATGCAATAGGATATGCGAAATCAAAGAATAAAACACAGTCCTTATCTTACATATGCTTTAAACACTTTGCCCACAGGATCAGAAATGTTATACATGTGATAAATGGCAACTCTCTTCCATCCCCTGCTCAAGGGGGCAGACGCTACAGTAAACCAGTGCTGTTGGCTCAGATGCAGTCTGGAGAGATCTGAGTTTTTAAAAAAGCTGCAAAGTTCTAATTTTTAAATGTTCGCAACCAACAATGCTTTTGAGTTAAAAAAAAAAGAAATCATAGGGGTCGGTCCCATGGCCGAGTGGTTAAATTCGTGTGCTCCACTTTGGCAGCCCAGGGTCTCACTGGTTTGGATCCTGGGCGCGGACATGGCACCGCTCATCAAGCCATGCTGAAGTGGGCATGCCACATAGCACAACCAGAGGCGCTCACAATTGGATTATACAACTATGTACTGGGGGGCTTTGCGGAGAAGAATAAGAAAAAAAAAGAAGATTGGCAACAGATGTTAGCTCAGGTGCCAATCTTTAAAAAAAAAATCATAGATCAAACTTATTTATAAATATTCATGTAAAAATCTGAAATAAATCATTATCAAATATAATCTACTAGCACATTAAAGGAAAAATACACCATAACTGAGGTTTATACTAGGAATGCAAATGGATGGTTTAATATTAGGAAATCTACTAATTGTAACTCAAAATATTAATATATATAAAAAAGAGAAAAATACGATCATTAGGAAAGGCATCTAATAAAATTCAGTATCCTTTCATGAAAAAGAAACACTTCACTAAAATAAGAATAAACGACAAGTAGAAGGACCCACAACTAAAAAATATATACAACTATGTACTGGGGGCTTTGGGGAGAAGAAGGAAAAATAAAATTGAAAAAAAAAAAGAAGAAGAAACAGATACTTCCATAATATGACAAAACGTAGATATCCCAAACCAAAGCCAGGATCATGATCAGTGGGAAAAATTTAAAAGCATTCTTGCTAAAGTCAACAACAGAATTAGGATGCCCACTAAGCTCCTCTATTTCTTAATAATACTGCGGAGCTACTGGATCCAGAGAAGGAAGAGGCTTAGAATTTAGGAAGGAAAAAGGATAGTTATAATTATGACATAACTGTATATCTGGAAAATCCAAGCAAAACAACTAAAATACTACTAAGAAAAGTTAGACAATTCAAAAAGGTAAGGTCAGTCTTAACTTTAGCCATTCCGGTTTGTGTATGGTGGTATCTCATTGTGGTTTTCATTTACATTTTTCTATGACCAAAACGACTGAGCTCCTCTTCATAGGCTTATTTGCTATGTGACTATATTCTTTTGAAAAGTGTCTATTCACATGTTGTATACGCCCTGACTTTTATATCTTGGCCCTGTGTTACGTATTCACCAACAAGAAACGAGAACAAAGATCTGGCTTGTGGGCCGTTGGTTGTAACAACTTAAACCTCTGCTTCAAGTTTCTCCCACTCATGGCTGTATGCCTGATATTTCATGAACTGCTACACCACCCAAATTTTCACTTTTCACCTACTACATAATTGCTGATTGGACAAATGAAAAAGATTTACTTTTTAAAATTTTTTTTTTAATTAAATAGAGCATATAAATGAATAAGTACAAAATATGTGCAAGTATAAAGAAAAATGACCGGGATAAAGAAATATCATCACTTTTAGTAGCCTTTTCTCAACCTTCTCTAAACCTCTCTCCTCAGAGGTAGTAACTGTTGAATTACATGTTTATCTTTCCTCTGCTTTTCTTTATAGTTTTGTAATATTTGAATTCCTAAAAAATATACTATTTTCCTTTTGCCTATTTTAGACTTTTATATACATGGAATTATATATTATGTATCTTTCTGCAACTTGACGTTTTTCACTCAACATTAGGCTTAATTTTTTAATAGACTTAAGTTTTAGGTGTGTTTGTAAACACTGTATAGCCATATTTTTAATTTTAATCCAGTTTGACAATCTTTTTCTTTCGAGTGAAGCATTTAGTCCAATTATAGTTGTTGTAGTTATGGACATATTTAGGTGCATTTCTACCAACTTAGTTTTTGCTTTGCATTTTTCCCACTTCCTCCATTTTTTTTCCTCTTTCTTCTTTTGGATTACTTTTGTTTGCCTCCTTACTGGTTTGGAAGGTATGCACAGTCTATTTTTTTTCTTTATCTGATACCCTAACATGCATATGTAACCTATTAAACTCTAACCAGGATCATCATCATTCTCTGGAAGAATATAAGGACCTTAGAACACGTTCATGCCAACAGACCTCTTGTTTTATATGCTACTGTTACCAAACGTTTTAGTTCTAGGCCTCTTAGAGCTTCCATATCTGATCAATTTCCTTCTACCTGAAGTATTACAGAACGCTCTTAAATGACGGTCAGTAAGCGGCAAACTCACCCAGTTTTTGTCTTTACCACTCATCGCAAGTTTTTACCAAGGCAAAAGGTATACTGAAGGGTACAGATATTAGGTGTACAACTGGTGAGGTCTGACAAATGTATATGCCTGTGCAATTATCTCAGTTAAGATAAAGACCCTCTCTATCACCCCACTAAGTCCCCTTCCAGTCAATCTCACTCTTCTGCCAAAGGCAACTCTTTTCCTGCTGTCTATCACCGATAGACCAGTTTTACCTATTCTCACACATAAAGAAATCTAAACTATGTCTCCTTTGTGTTAGGCTTCTTTCACTCAACATAATTTTTTTCATGTTTATCCATGTTTTTGATATTCATATGTGTACACCTGTCAATAGTTTTTTTTTAATTGCTGAGGAGTATTCTAGTATATGAAGATATCACAATTTGTTTACCCATACTCTTGTTGACAGACATATGGGTTGCTTCCAGTTTTTGTCTATTATGAATTAAAGCTACTATAAAAATAGTTGTATGAGTCTTTTTAAGGAATTATGTTTTCATTTTCCTTAGGTAAATATATAGGAGTACAATTGCTGGATATGATAATTGCATGTTTAACTTTATAAGAAACTGCCAAACTGTCGTTCTATTCTATTACTACCATGAGAACTGTGTGTGAGTTCCAGTTGTTCCATGCCCTAACCAACACTTAGTAGTCAGTGTTGTTTTTTTTAAGATTGGCACCTGAGCTGACATCTGTTGCTAATCTTTTTTTTTTTTTCCCTTCTCCTTCTTCTCCCCAAAGCCCCGCAGCACATAGTTGTATATTCTAGTGTAGGTCCTTTCGGTTCTGCTGTGTGGGACACCGCCTCAGCATGGCTTGATGAATGGTGCTGGATCAGCACCCGGGATGCGAACCAGTGAAAACCCCTGGGCTGCAGAAGTGGAGCACGTGAACTTAACCACTTGGCCATGGGGCTGGCCCCAGTTAGTCTTTTAAATATAGCCTTTCTAGAAGGTGTGAACTGTGAGTTTAATTTGCATTAAAACTGCATTTTTTTTTAATGATAAATCAGCTGTAAACTCTCTGGATATCTGTATATCTTATTTGTTAAGTGTCCAAGTCTTTTGCCTACATTTTCTTGGGCTGTTTTTATTATTGATTTTCAAGAATTGTTTATATATTCTAGATACAAGGCCTTTGTCAGATAGATATATTGGTAACATTTTCTCCCCTTCTGATGGGCAGAAGTTCTACATTTTGATGAAATCCAATTAACCAGTTTCACTGAGAGTACAGCGCTCAGAAGGTCCCAGCTTTAACTGAGGGGGTCTCTTACCAGACTCCTTATTTGTTCAGGCTCTGAGCTTTGTCATGTCACAAGGCAAAAGCTGGCTTAGGGCTCCACTTACCTGTTTGGATCCCTTCTGCTGTGGACTAAATTGTGTCCTAAAATTCACGTTGAAGCTTTAACCCTTGAACGTAACTGTATTGGTGATAGGGTCTATATGGAGGTAATTAAGCTTAAGTGGGATCATAAGGGTCATAATCCGATAGGATTAGTGTCCTTATAAAAAGAGACACCAGGGAGCTTACATGTGATCTCTTTCTCTTTGCTCACACTCAGAGGAAAAGGCATGTGAAGGTGCAGCAAGGAGCAGCCATCCGCAAGCTGGGAAGACAGTCCTTACCTGAAACCAAACCCTGCCGGACCTTGATCCGGGATTTCTGGCCTCCAGAACTGTGAGAACACATTTCTGTTGTTTCAGCCACTCAGCCTGTGGTATTTTGTTACGGCAGCCTAAACAGACTAATGTGCTACCCTGCACATAATCTTTGGCCTGAGCATTCCTTTCTTTACTTTTGCTCAACTTGTTGAAGCTTCTCAAAAAATTTAAAAGTATATTAACAAGCAATTGTAGTCACTTTTTGTGGGAGGAGTGGCCAGGGCATGTAGTTAGCTGTATTGCCAAAAACATTTACTTTTGTTTGCATTCTGATATTTCCTGTATATTTATAATAATATGCACCAATATGATACGGACTAAGACTATGACTGTTTAACTCACATCTGTGTATGAAAAGATAAAGTTTTAATAAAGTCTTTCAATGAGGAGATGTAATGATTTGAATGAGGAGACAGATGTATAAATATTAAGTTTTCAAGATGGTAGTATTTTTCTAATTAAAAAAACCCCGACATTAGAAGACCTAGAAAAATATTCCTATCTTGGAAGAAGCTATGTAAACAATGACCATTTAATGTTTCTCAAACTTTACTTCGTGATCCTTTAGCAGATTATAAAAAAAACGTCTAGTGGGTTATAGATCAGTAACTATTTTTCTGCAAAAATTTACATTTGCCATATTTGCTTTAGTTTTGTACAAGTGTGTACACATACATGTAGAGACGTACACACAAACACACTTTTTTGGTGAAACATTTGAATGTAAGTTGTGGATACTTTTCTAAGTGTTTCAGAATTCACACAACACATTCTCCTACATAACTACGATATCACTTATTAGATAACGTCTAGAACATATTTAAATTTCCATAATGGTCCCAAGAATGTCTTCAGAGCCTTTTCTTTTAAACCATGATCCAATCAAGCTTCGAGCACTGCACTGTATCTGGCCTTTTCTATCTTTTTAATGCTAAATAGTTGCCCTTCTACCCCTTTTCTTTACAACACTGAAGAATGACCAGCATTAAAAAAAACAAAAAGTCAGAGTACACACAGTAAGGCTAAGTATTATTTCATGGAATTTATTTGTATCATATAAATTGTATGAAAATTTGTTTCAGTCCTTAATTGTTTATGTACAATTTTGAAATAGAAAAAAACAAAAAATAAAAAATCTCAGGAAATGGAAAGCTTTTCAAGTTGGGCATAAACATTTCTCAGTAAAACCTAACTGGAACTGATATGAAGCTTTTTAGTCTTTATCCCACTTAGACTGGGATTGTGGACTTATACAGGTACTAGGTCAAAAAGTAAAGCGAAGTTACTGCTAAAATGTCTGAAAAACATAGGAGGTAAAATATATCTCAAATGCTGACCTTTAACTGAAGTTTCCATTTCGGAAACAGGTTCTGATTTTTCTTCCCCATTAGACTCATCAACTTCTGCCACAGTTGTTAGCTCTGGCTCACTCTTGTAGAGTCTATAATCTGGACCCTTGAAAGGAAAGTACACCATTAGAAAAAAATTGCTACGAGTTTCTTTTAAAATGTTTACCTCTGAAGACTCAAATCAAACTCTACAAATTAAAAGCCCTCAGTCAGCTATCTTGGATATAACACAATTAATGAGTATGTTTTAACTAAGGTTGGGAAAAAAGAATTCTAACCAGTAAAACTTTTGGTTTTAAAATTAATTATATCATATTAACCCAATAAGCCCTATTCCTTTTTTCCTTATCCTTTTCTCCTTGCTTATTACATTTCACATTTACTGGCTTAACCTCAAACCTCTTATTTCCAGTTTTCATGGGTAATGTCTCTCCTTGGCAATGTCCACATCCTCTAATAGTTTTCCTTGGCTGAACTGCCCACATCCTAACCTTTTTATCATTCCTAGTAACAATCTTTTTCTTTCTCGCTTCTTGCTGATCTAAAGATATCATTTTGCCTCTAACATCTTGAAACGGTATATTTAAGGTATGGCCCCTTAAACACATGCAAAGTAACCACTTTATGAAAATACTTATGAAAAATATGAAATTATGAACTATTATTAAAATTGTGAAAATACTAAAAAATGAGAATGGTAAAACCCAAACAGGAACAACACAAATGATAACGTTATCTGTAAACAAAAAAAAGCAGTGGTTAAAAGTGGTGTTAGAATAAAAAAAAAAAGTTTGAGTGAAAAATCCATTTTCAAAAAGGAGAGGGCACGTATGACTGATCATTCTGTGGCTACTGCAGCCACTTACACAGTGAGATCCATTTCTTGGATATCCTTGAACTTGATGAATCTTCTTTTCTTCAGGCAGATGGACTGGGCCCCTGCTATAACAGAGCAAGGAGCTGCTGTCACTGGGCAGAGAGGGGATTATGGGAAGCTGCTCTGTAAAGTCATAGGACCGAGGAAGTGGAGGACGAGGTGGGACTACTTCCTCTTCCTAAAGATTGTAGAACAGTCACCTTATTTAGACAAGCATATTGAATGAAGTGTATCTAAATTCTTTGCAACGGTAAGTTAACTGAAATTCGCTTTAAGATAATTAAAGAGACACTGCCAAGCCAAAAGTCTCATATTGAAAAGTAAAACCGAAAATGTTAAAATGTTTTTGATAGCCAGTAAGTGGGTTTTAAATATGGTCTCTAATTTTTTCCAGCAACACAGGTTAGCTTTATACTGAAGCTGAACATCAGAACAGACGTATGAAACTACTGTGTTTCATTTTAAAAAACAGAGGAAAAGGGTTAATTAAAAAATCTCACTCCATATTTTTTTGGTAATTTTTAAGAGAATAAAATAAACATTTCTTTTTGATTGGCTTTTATACAGATTTCAAGACCACAGATGCTTTCAATTAGGTTGACAGTATCTCTTTGTAGTGGTAATTTATTTATGGCATACATGATACACAGCCAATTTATCTATCAATCATCCCATACATTTTAAGAAGCATAAGAAACAATGATAAATATTCAAATCACTTAGATTAGAAAAAGTATGACAATGTTAACATTCTAACATAGATGAAAAGTAGTGATTCAATTTTTTTGCATTACGAAAAGGGAAGAAAAATCACATTTGTTAGAAGTACCAAATTACTGAACCAGTGAAATTTCAAGATTAAAACAGGTTAAACACATTCAGAAAACATTTTGTTATGAGCAAAGACAGTTCTAATTCATGTTTTAAACATTTAAAATAATTTATAGTTAGACAAACAATCCAAACTTACCTCATTTTTGTACTTGACTGTCGAGAAAGGCTTTGGTCCTGCCATACCTATCAAAGAAATTATAAAACATAACTACTTGTACTAAACATATCTTTCTAAATCTACAGAAAAAAGGGAATAATTTCATTCCACTTAATGAAGACTTCAGTTTTTAATCCTTCATTTACTAATGTTTTCACAATTTAAGACCAAAATTGGAGCCATCCTGGTGGTGCAGCAGTTAAGTTCATGTGCTCCCCTTCAGCAGCTTGGAGTTCACCGGTTCAGATCCTGGGCAGGGATATATGCACCACTTATCGAGCCGTGCGTGGCAGGAGTCCCACATATAAAATAGAGGAAGATGGGCATGGATGTTAGCTCATGACCCATCTTCCTCAGCAAAAAGAGGAGGACTGAAGTGGCAGATGTTAGCTCAGGGCTAATCTTCCTCAAAAAACAAAACAGAGCAAAATAAATTAAAATATCTAGTTTAAACAAGAGTATTGGGAAAAGGGTTTTCTCAGACATTACTGGTGTAAGCACACTTTGATATAATCTTTTAGGAGAGTAATTTGGTGGTACTTATCAAAATGGACAATGTGGGCTCACTTTCCACTTCTGGAACCCAGAAGCACCAGCATATGTGTTTAATTATACATATAACAATGTTCATTACAGCATTATGACAGAAACAAACAAACAAACCAAAAACCTGGAAACAATCTACATGCTCAGCAACACAGAAATGGATAAATTGTAGTTCATCTACACAATGGATTCTTAGGCAGCTATGATGTTGTATTGTTAAGGAGAAAAAGACAAATTGTTGAAAAATAGGTACAGTATAATTCCATTTTCTGTTGTGGAAAAAAAACTGCTAAAATCAAAACACCACGTGTGTTTTTAATTACACACACAAAACGAAGATTTATTTTTGTGTAAGTGTAGTTGTCAAAACTTGTGCTTTTTACTTTACAAATTTGTGTAATGACTCAATATTAAAAAGGAGAGTGGCCTGTTTTCTGATGTCAAAATCCACTAAAATAAAAAAAGAAACCCGATTCTACGTGTCATTCCATTTAGATATACTATTATGGTCAATTACCAAGAATAAAATACAAAGCTACTTGACCTGTTTCTGTGGTGCCTCTCTGCTGCTTGTGTTTACTCAGTCCTTCTGTGACATCTTGAATTCTCCAAAGTTCTTTCTGAATCTGTGCACGCTGAATTCCTGCTGATTCAGTCTATTAGTAAAAATGGATAGACCAGATGCAGGGGAAAAATCATTAAATGAAGTTATGTCTCCTACTAATTATACATTTAAAAAAATGAGAATTACAGTGGATTAAGTTTTGGGAATATTTAATATGATCTATGTGACTCTCCCAATTTTGCAACTTCAGTGGTAAAGATAAAAGATAAAGCAGAGAAAGAAAAAAATTAATTTTTCAGACTTAAGCACACTATTTCTTATCTCTTCAATAAGCTTTGCCTTCTACTATTTACGATCCCAGGAAGGAATGCTGATCAGAGGGCCTAAAAATGGAAAAGAAAACCAAAAAGATAACAGAACAAAACAGAAACCCACAAACCCCAAATTAAAAAATCATATATTTTAGGGGGAGAAAAAAGAAATGGAAAGTATACCAGCTTCTTATGGTCTAGAATACAATGAGACATGACAAAAAAGAAATTAAAAGGACAATTAACAAAATATATTTAGAGGAATTTTAACTGAGAGTTAAATAAATGTTATTTGCAGGACAAATTTTCAATTTCGGAATCTAGAATCTAGATTTTGGAACCTGCCATTTTTATTCTATCCTAAGCTATATCTACTTTCTTACTTCTAACACCCCATTTCATGCCCTCAGGCTAAATACTATAACTGAAACCAAAATAAGATCATATTGATTTTCTGTAAGATTCTAATAGAACCCTATGACTCTCACTGACAAATATTTAGGATAACAATAAATATTTTTTTAGGAACATAACTTTATTTAAAAAATAGGCAATAAAGTACAAAAACCATCACATTACCTAGAAAACAAGGTTTTTTCCACTGAATATCAGTTTTTGACAACTGTAGATATTAGAATACAAAAATCATAAAGATAAAAAATCCTCTGAGGGGCAGAAATATGTTTTCAAAGTCTATAAGCCTAAGGACTATGTAGTAACACTGCCTCAAAACAAGGTACCACATAACTCTGGTTATTGAGCTTTCCAAGCCACAGGCTGGAAGCATCAAGGGAAAGGAAGTACCCACACAAGACCCAAACCCAAGGACAGTCCAGAGACGTGAATACTGATATACTTACGGGGAGGGAACATCAACCATAAAAATCAGACAGTTGGCATGTGTTTTATGACATGTATTACTTTTGCAATAATAAAGAAAATATGTACATATTTTTGCCTCTCTGAAAGGTGTACAACGGACATCTCATTTTTGTTTGATTTTGCATTTCTCTGGCTACTAGTGACTTTGAACAACTTTCAAACACTTGTTAGCAATCTGAGTTTTACTTTCTATGATTTAAAACGACTTATGTTCTTTGTCTGTTTTGCTGATGTATTGTTTCTCCAAATCAAACAGAAAAAGTTCCTTGCAAATCTAGACAGTAACTCTCGTTGAATTTTAGCGGTCAAAGATACTTCTTTCCAGTGTGTCATCTTTGAAGTTTGTCTAGGCTACCCTCATTGTTTACTTACTTATTTAACAACATGTATGTTTTATGTGCCTGGTACTACTTAAAGTGCTTCAAAAATATCAACACCTTTAATCATTTAATAAGCCAGTGCGGGTACTGTTGTTGTTTTCATGTTACAGCTGTGGAGATGAGATGCAGAGTTGTTACATGACTGGTCTAAGGTCACGTGTGCAATGCACTTCTCATAGAGTGTGCCTTCTAGTTTTTTTATTTTTTCAAAAACTGTCTTAACTACTTATGGTCTTGATTATACGTTAAAATCATCAGAACCATTTTGTTAATTTTTTTCAGAAAATTCTGCTAGAAATTTGGTTGGAATAGAATTGAGCTTATGGGAAGAATTTTCACCGTGACAATGTTAAATCAGGCCATCCATGAACATGTTTGAACTAATTACAATTCTCCATTTATTCAAGTCTTCTCTTATGTCCTATAATACAGAAATTAATTTTTCATGGTTTATATTTTTTTGTTAGTTTATATCAGGATTGGCCAACTGCTCTGGCCTGTAGTCTCTTTTTGTATGGTCTGTAAGCTAAGAACAAATTTTTACATTTTTGAGTGATTATAAAAAATCCCAAACCACCAAAGATTATGTGACAGAGTGTATATATTTAATATCTGGCCCTTTATAGAAAAAGTTTCCCGAACCTTGGGTTAAATTTTAGATATTTATAGTTATTTTTCTAATGTATTTAGTACCTCATTAGTCTAACTTCAGTGTTCAATACAAAAGTCACAACCACATGTGGCTACCTAAATTTAGATACTTAAAATGAGATATAACTAAAACTTCAGTTCCTCAGTCACACTAGCAACATTTCAAGTGCCCAACAACTACAAGTGGCTAATGGCTACTACACTGGACAGCACAGAGAGAAGACAGTTGATTTTCTATGAGTCAACCTCACTAACCATTTTTTTTTTCTTTGAGAGGAAGATGGTCCCTGAGCTAATATCTGTGCCAATCTTCCTCTACTTTGTATATGGGATACTGCCACAGCATGGCTTGATGAGTAGTGTGTAGGTCCATGCCCAGGATCCAAACCCACAAACCCTGGGCCGCTGAAGTGAAGCACGTGAACTTACCCACTATGCCGCTGGGCCAGCCCCCTTACTAACCTTTTAGTCCTTCTATTGATTTGTCTGTTGAGTCCACTGGGTTTCCAAAGCAGATGACCAAATTTACATAGGGCCACAAGCATGAAGTGACTTTTATTATTTTCTTTTTTTTCCCCTGCTTTTTCTCCCCAAATCCCCCAGTACACAGCTGCATATTTTAGTTGTGGGTCCTTCTAGCTGTGGCATGTGGGATGCTGCCTCAGCATGGCCTGATGAGCGGTGCCATGTCCCTGCCCAGGATTCGAACCGGCGAAACCCTGGGCCGCTGAAGCAGAGCGCAAGAACTTAAACACTTGGCCAAGGGGCCGGCCCCCCCCCATTATTTTCTTAAATGTATATTATCTCCACTCCTCAGAAGAACACTTTAAGAGAGGTATTATTACTTCCATTTTACAGATTTGAAAACTAACCCCTGGAACTTGATCCCAGATCTGCCTGTCTACACAACTGGACTCTTTATGCCAATGGTGTTACATCTTCCCCTATTCTAATGATACATCAGTTGAGATTATAGGCTAAATATAGTTTGATAAAAAACAACCATTTAATATAGATTAGATTAGAATACATTTTATAAAAAAGACAAAATAACAATTATTTGATAAGTCTATATAATTCAACACCTCAATATCAAGTGACATAGTTAGCTAGAGGCACAGAACACTCCAGAGATCACCAATTACCCAACGGAATATAGAACTTTTCTTTTCCCATGAGGAAGACTGGTGCTGAGAGAACATCTGTGCCAATCTTGCTCTACTTTATGTTGGGATGCCACCACAGCGTGGTGTGATGAGCAGTGCTAGGTCTGTGCCCAGGATCTGAACGCGTGAATCCCAGGCTGCCAAAGCAGAGTGTGCAAACTTAACCACTATGCCACCAGGCCAGCCCCAAGAATAAAGAACTTTTAAACAATGAGGGACGGGCTACTTTGTGAGATAGTAAGATTCCTATCATTGAAAGTATTCCCACCCAGGTCTTAGGTAGGCAACAATATAACAACTGTTAAGGGCGTGCGTGAATCTAACAAGGTGGGTTGCACAGTATCAGTCAAAATCAGTTACAACAATGTAAAAAAATGACGCTTTCGTACCTGAACTTCACCCAGGCGATCCAGCTGCTCTTGCATCTGGTTCCTGGTAACAGTGACATCGTATTCTAGCTTGTCATATTCTCTCCACGCTCGCTCCAGTTCCTAAAATCAAAAAGCTTTAATTACTCAAATGGGGAAAATGTGTTTTTATGTTGTTATCAACTGTGCAGTTTATGTTCAGCAAAATGAAAATTTTTATAACCCATTTTCCTTTACTTTTCTCTCTCTTTTTTGCTCAATTCTACAAGAATTTACTGAGCCACTGAAGTATTCATTATTGCGCCGCTGCTGTATTCAAATTATTGGATAAAGAAGATATGGTATATATACACAATGGAATACCACTCAGTCATAAAAAAAGACAAAATTGGCCCATTCACAGCAACGTGGATGGACCTTGAGAGTATTATGTTAAGCGAAATAAGCCAGTCAGAGTAAGACGAACTCTATATGACTCCACTCATAGGTGGAAGTTAATATATTGACAAGGAGATCTGATCCGTGGTTACCAGGGAAAAGGGGGGGTGGGGGGAGGGCACAAAGGGGGAAGTGGTGTACCCACAACATGACTAACAATAACGTACAACTGAAATCTCACAAGGTTGTAATCTATCATAACATTAATAAAAAAAAAAAAAGAAAAACAAACCCAAACAAACCCATCACAACCCCTATTTATGCATTCATGACATCAAAATATTTGAATTTATTCTCTCTAAAGAGTTTTATTTTGAGGAAATACATTGTTTTATTCATGGCGATACAGTAAATTTTCCTTGAATTTCTTAAAATGCAGTAAAGGCATAAAGAAAGCATTTTCTTATCTGTCCTGACTAAAACTTCTCCAGGAATACAAATACTAAACAGGATGTGTTTCAGCATGTTGGATTTTCAGTAACACCGGAAGCCTGACATGATTTTACTTAGAATAAATTTACAGTAATGTCATAACCTAATTCAGCTAACTAAACAAGTCAGTGAATCCTGCTCAGAGACCCAATATAGACAGCATCCACCTATACCTTTCTCCTTTGGACAAAAAATTACCCCAAACTCTCAAATCAGAGAAGTTTTTTTGTTGTTGTTGAGGAAGACTAGCCCTGAGCTCACATCCACTGCCAATCTTCTTTTTGTTGAGGAATATTGATCCTGAGCTAACATCTGTGCCCATCTTCCTCATTTTATATGTGGGATGCCTGCCATGAAGTGGTTTGATAAGTGATGCATCCACTGTAGGTCCGTGCCGGGATCCGGGCCGGTGAACCTTGGGCCACTGAAGTGGAGTGTGTGAACTTCACCACTGTGCCACCGGGCCGGCCCCACAGAGTTTTTCATACTTGGTCTTTAACTACCTGTCGTCTATTGAATATAGAATGACTCTACAAGTGCTCAAAAATACGCCATATCATTCTGTTTCAGGGATGCTATTCTATGGGAGTGCAGACACTCTTCTTTGGGCTAATTATATGTTGGAGAGTGGTATGAGGTCAACAAATCGATAAACTAAGGGCAGGGACTGTATTTGACCACTATTTTTTTTTTCTGAGGAAGATTAGCCCTGAGCTAAGTGCTGCCAATCCTCCACTTTTCGCTGAGGAAGACTGGCCCTGAGCTAACATCCATGCCCATCTTCCTCTACTTTATGTGTAGGACGCCTACCATAGCATGGTGTGCCAAGCGGTGCCATGTCTGCACGTGGGATCCAAATTGGCCAACCCAGGGCCTCGAAGTGGAACGTGCGCACTTAACAGCTGTGCCACCAGGCTGGCCCACCCGCCCCTTTTGAGGAAGATTAGCGCTGAGCTATCTACTGCCAAACCTCCTCTCCTTGCTGAGGAAGACCAGCCCTGAGCTAACATCCATGCTCATCCTCCTCCACTTTACACGTGGGATGCCTACCACAGCATAGCCCTTGCCAAACGATGCCATGTCCACATCAGGGATCTGAACTGGCGAACCCCAGGCCACTGAGAAGCGGAACATGCAAACTTAACCGCTGCGCCACCGGGCCAGCCCTGATCACTATTTTATCAACAGTATCTAGTGTGCTGTTGGCACGTGTAACACAACCGACAAACACTACCAAACGCTGCTGGATTTCTTGCCTTGAACTGTTCTGAATGAAGCTCCCCTGGGAAATGTCAGTTTAACAACAGCAATAGTCTTGGGATAAGGAAAGAGGGTAGTGAGTGCAGAAAAAAGGTTACTTAAAATAATCTTAACAGTTTAAAATAAAAAGCAGCAATACCTCAAGTTCCTGGAGGTTCTCTTTTAAAGATTTCACAATGAATTTTAAAAAGGCACAGTGATAAAGGACTAAAGATTTTTATCTCATCTATACTGTGTAAATATTAGTCTCCTTACTTAGCTTCAGCAAACTGTTTTTACCTGAGCAAATAACGATACTGATCTCCTTTAATAAAAATTGCTTCTAGATATCTTCTAATTTGTTTATATCACAAAAACTGGGAATCTAAATAATGGGCCTTTGAAGGCTTCAGGGAGGGTAAAATGAGGATAACAGACCCCCGTGGCAGCCCAGAGAGTAAGTCAGATGGCATTGCCAGGCTCACACCTAACCTCTCTGGTAGAAAAGCTAGAGGTCAGGGTGGGCTCAAAGGTGCTGTAGGGGCATCGAAATAGAAGATCATTTTAGGATGGCAGGAATTCTTGTCCTTCTTACAGAAACACATGAAAAATAGAGACTGAGAGCTAGAGATTTTTTTTACCAATATTTTAGGAGTGAAGAAACACAACACACTTTCAGTTTCCGTAACCTGGAAAGCCCTCCATTACACTGTTTCATTTGGCCTGAGTCTCATAACCCTGCTGGGCCTACCCATTTCCGCCTTTACCTCTCAGCTCCTTAAACATCATGATGGGTGGACAGAACACAAGGCAAGGGGGGATGGCAAGAAAAGGGGCAGCGCTGGCATAACACCAGTCTCCTCCTAGCACCTGACTGAGGATTCCACTCAAGAATTTCATAGATTATCCAAGTAATGTTAAAATCTTTAAATATGTCCTACTATTTTTTCTCAAGAAGGGAATACATAGGTACACTAAGGCAATTAAAAGGGGTAATGACAATTATCTCAAAATCACAGGCACATGTCAGGAAATAGTGCTTTCAGTAAAAAGGTGGAGTTTCAAGCCACATTGTTAAGAGAATGCATGAACTCCTGCAATCTGCAACCACATAGATAAACCTCATACTGTTAAAAGAAGCCAAAGAGCATACACTATATGATTATACTGTTATAAAATAGTTCAAAAACAGGCAAAGTCAATAATATATAATTTAAAAGTCAGGTAGTGGTGTTTTTGGGAGGGGGCAGTCTTCGGGAGAGAAGCTTCTGGCACGTCAGTGAAATTCAATATCTTGATATGAATGTCAGCTATATCTATGCACCTAATCTGTGTACTTTTCTGAGAATGTGTTATCCTCTAACAAAGGTAAAAAAAAAAGGGCGTGCACGTGTGGGATTGTTACAGGGATGGCAGAAGACTTTTTACCAAATTTGGCTTAGTCTAAGTTTAGGGCATGGAACAAGCAAACTGTAATAGTGGTTACTTCTTTATAGTCTGTACTAAGACAAGACTTGCCACTGTGGGAAAAAGAAAACTTCAAGCAGGTCTGCAACACTCAGATGCACCGAATCCCAGACTGCCAGAAAGATCAATGAGCTACAGCTGCCACCCACTGTGGTCCTTATTAAGAAAGGATTAGGACTAATGATTCATTTCCAAGTTTTTAATATAAGAAGAACTTTCCTCTTCTTGTCCAGGATCAATGGCAATTTATAACAAAATCTACTCGAGGGAATAGTTATACAAATGCCACACATAAATGTAAGTAATTATTACCATTATTATGCTTAGAGCTAACAGGCAGACTGGTTTATTTCTGGTTTGCCTTTCAATTAGTGTTTCCGAGTTTTAATCGAAGAAATGTTAATTTACTGTTCTGCTTTTCTATTTAAAAAATGAAGCATAAAGTTTTGGTAAAGAGTTGACAGTAGACTTTCCGTTTCAAAATGGAAGGGGGTAACAGTACAGATGAAGTACGATTATTTATTAGCCTCTTAAGCTTCAAACAAGTCTTTTCAGTTTTAAATATTACTGATTAATGTCCACTACTAAATCTCAGAAAATGAAAGCGTTGAAATATTTAAACTTACTGTTATGTTTTGAGGACTAGACACAAAAAAACGGCAACTTTCCGGTCACTATCACCCAACCATAACAATTCTGTCAACTAGGTATTAGAAGCAGTTGACTTTTGAGATTAGTTAAAATAAAGTTAATCTGACTTCATCTTTACCTTCAGGATGTAGAGATTTCTTGGCACAGATTTTAAGAATGTGCTTAGTTATTTGAATAATTTTTCAAAAAAGAATATCTGTCTTTTTATATTTGCATTATCATACAACTGCATCTCAAAGAAAAATCACTATTTACTAAGCACATGACATACTTACTATATTATCTAATAACGACTATATTGGCTTTTTAAAATTTGGCCAAATTTAAACTGTGTAAAGGGAGGATCAACTAAATCGGCCACATTAATGGAGCTGCCTATATTTCAAATTTCTAGTCGATGATAATTATAGTCATTCTACTTCTTGGCTATTTATAATCTTTAACTCCCATCTTCAGTTTCTCCTCTAATCTTGGCTTTGAAACAAAATTATATTCCATCTCCAAGAAAGTTGTTACTCTTTACTGTACAAATTTTAGATATAATAAACTTTTATAATTATAAAAGTAGAAAAGCTAGAACACAGGGAAAGGGAAAGAAAAAAGACCTATTACTGTGCTTCACCTTTGTTAGCATTTTCAAAGGATTTTCCTTTAGTCTTTCTCAGACATGTACAATAAAAATTTCAAAATACACACAAAAGTAGTGCCCACTTGCGCCTGAATTCAACAGTTACCCACACACAGCCAATCTGGTTCCATCCACAGCACCCATATCCAATCCCTGAGTGATTATTTTACAGCAAACACCAACAAGCATCATCCCTTTTCATCTGTAAATACTTCAGTATGTATTTCCAAAGAAAAGAAACTGCAATGAGAAAATAGGAAAATTTTTATTTTTTAAATTATTAATATGTATTCCTTTTTTTAAATTAATTTTTTTTATTGAGTTAATGATAGGTTACAATCTTGTGAAATTTCAGTTGTACATTAATGTTTGTTAGTCGTGTTGTAGGTGCACCATTTCACCCTTTGTGCCCACCCCCCACCCCATCTTTCCCCTGGTAGCCACTAATCTGTTCTCTTTGTCCACATTTTTAAATTCCTCATATGAGTGGAGTCATACAGAGATTATCCTTCTATATCTGGCTTATTTCACTTAACATAATTCCCTCAAGGTCCATCCATGTTATTGCAAATGGAAATGATTTTGTTCTGTTTCACAGCTGAGTAGTATTCCATTGCATATATATACCACATCTTCTTTACCCATTCATCTGTTGATGGGCACTTAGGTTGCTTCCATGTCTTGGCTATTGTAAATAATGCTGCAATGAACGTTGGGGTGCATGGGACTTGTGGAATTGCTGACTTCAAGCTGTATCCATTTTTTTAAAAAAACATTTCTAATTATAGTAATCCCCCCATCCCTTGCTACTTATTTGTTGAAGAGAATGGGCTACTTGTCCTATAGAATTTCTCCTATTCTGAATTTTGCTAATTGAATCCCTGTGGTACTGCTTGGAGAGCTTTTCTGTTCCCTGTATTTATTTCCTATAAGTCTGTAGTTAGATACTGAGACTTGCTGAGATTCAGATTTGATCTCCTGGTAAAAATACCTCGTAAGTGTTGTTGGGTCTTTTATACTGCAGCACATTAGGAGGTGTATCACATCTGGCTGTCTCTTTTTGGGGGAATGTTATATCGTATTCCACGACAATTCATGGTTGTTGACAGATCTACTGTAAAAATTACTTTGCTATAACCATGATTCTCAGTAGCTCTTTATAATATTGCGAATGAGTACACGAAGACATTGAATGTGCAAGCTTCTACCCGAGGCAGGTCCTTAGTCTTGCTTCTCTGTCCCTTTAAGTTTACAATCTTACACCCTAGTATATCCATTGTAGTCTAAAACTCTGTTTACGCATGGCCCTCCCATCTAGAATCCAGCTTAGTTAATGCGTCAGTTTGTCAAAAACACAGAAATACAAATATATTTTGCTGCCATTATTGGATGAGTCACAAATTCTATCTATTATGATAAGTGAATGGTATCTGCTTTATCTGGCTCCTTGAATTGTTGGGAAGAATAAGAGAAGCACCTGTTGAACTGATAAAGCACAAGAATATTTCTCTGACATGCAGAGAGATATAAGGCCTAATGTCCCCAAGAGAGGTGACTGTAGCAGATGTTTATGGAGCTCCACACCACATGCCCTTTGCCCACCTGATTTCAAGGAACATGCATTTACAGTCCATGCGTGCTGGTGTCTCATGGCAAGCTAGCTAAGGCAATATGAAGTATGAATGAATTAAGGACCCCAGGGCAACTTCGACCAGAGTGAAGGATAGCCCAGCCTCCCAGGCGTTCAGTGGAAAATCCTGAAGCATTCTGCCTATTTCCTCAGTAAGTCCCCAGTGGGGTCAAATCCCTATTGCCCACAGTTGTAACCAAGACAGCAGTGAAACATATTGGCTCCTCCCCCCCCCCCGTCTCATTCTCCACACCCCCACTTCCGCTTCCTGGAAGCATCTCCCAAACAAACCCAGTCCTCATCTCAGGCTCTGCTTTCAGGAGAGAACCTAAACGAAGACGGCGACACGCTGAAAGATTTCCAGGTGTAACTGGCTGTGATAACAATCTTTCTTACTAATCAGACTTAGATAAAAAGAAGTAGAGGCAAGGAGGGGACACAAAGGCGCCGTGTGCTTAGAGCATGTGTGTGTGGGATGGGGCACATGGAGAGGAGATGTGCTATCAAGATTTAAATAAAACGTAAAGGGAACACTGCTTTACAGGTTCACCTTGTGTTAATCCTAGCTTTATGTACCTTAGTGGCCAACCAGGTGAGGAGAAGATGTTCTCAGAATCAAAGATTCGATCTATGGAGGCCTTAATGGTATACCTCTTTATTATATCTTTTATACCTCAGGACTTGGATCAGAACCAATGACCCGATTCAACTGTGAAAGAATCAGCGGAATCCTTTGGGATTCTGCTGGCATAAATGTAACTCAAATTTAAATCTAATCAACATCCACTGAGTGCCAACCATATGCCCAGTATGATGTTACACATCATTTGTAGCCTTCAGCTACAATCTGAGTGAGTTTACATAAAGGCACAAATAACACAGTTTGTATTCTACGTAGCAAGATATGTCTTAGAAGAACATATTGATGGCTTGTAATTGACCGCTGAATAATGCTGAAGGCAAGGCAAAGTGATTATATAGGATATCAACAGTATATTTGAATGTGACTAATTTCTACTAAAACATTTTTTTTTTTTTTTAGATTTTACTTTTTTCCTTTTTCTCCCCAAAGACCCCCAGTACATAGCTGTGTATTTTTAGTTGTGGGTCCTTCTAGTTGCGGTATGTGGGACGCCACCTCAGCATGGCCTGATGAGCAGTGCCATGTCCTCACCCAGGAGCGCATGAATGTAACCACTCGGTCACGGGGCCGGACCCTAAAACATTTCTAATAAACTTCCATCAGGCCTGGAGTTAACCTTAGGATGAAGCAAATTCTAAGCCTACCAATGAAATTTGTTACTAAACCCATCTGGGAAGGGAAGAAGTAACGGTTCAACTGAACGCTCCACGTCCCTAGAACTTTCCAAACCAGACAGCAAATCATAAAATAGCTTCTAACTAAATTTTGACTTGACTCAGGTTGTCATGGCGATACTGAGCTTTTCATTAGCTTGCATTGACAGCTTGACCTCGTATTCCCTTTCTAATCTCATATTCCTGATCCTCTATTCCAGTCAGTCAGTTAGTTCTATTTCTTGCTTCTCCAAACACGTCTCCCACATTCTCATCTCTGTGCCGTGGTTCAAGGTGTTCTGTCCCTCATGGACAGCCCTCATCCTTCACCTCCCCTTTCTTCCCATCTAAATCCTACCCATCATTGATTAAGTAGGCACTACTCCATTGCAGACAAAATATCAGGTGCATATATTTTCTTTATGACTATATTATAAAAATCCACGTAGAGCCAAGTCTCAGGACTATGGTTAGAAGACCTGGATTTGAGTTCTAGGCATAGCATTTTTAGCTCTGCAACAGTGACGCAGTTCATTCATCAAATTCTTAATGCATATCCTATAGTGCTAAATGCTAGAGCTAAAAGATGAACAAGATATGGTTCTGATTTCAAGAAGGTCACAATTGAAAGGATATTCAATTCTTAAAAAATATGTAAACATCACAGTATAATTAAGAGACTCAACTGAGATAATGAAATAATATTTTAAAAACAGGAACAGGTATATTAAATATAAGGTATTTAAGAAGCACAAAAACTAAGTTTTGACTTATTTAAAACCATGGTATATTCCTTTAAAAATAGCTTGTGTTTGGAATGTTAATTTAGTGTTTGGAATTGAAGCCCTGTTGAGATACTGGTATCTTGCCAGCTTGGAAAGACCTCTCTTAGCTAAGCCATATTGTCTGCGAACCTTCTTAAAAGGTAGCTGCTCCCTGGACAGCCCATTGAAAGTATACACAAGGGTGTGTTAGCAGTTTTCTCTAACAGGTGGCTTTTGCTGGGACTTCTCCTTCAAAGGGCTGCTTGGGCAGGTGCTCTTACTATGTTTAGAGATGACTGCATCATAGGCTCTAAAGCAGACTGTTTAAACTCTTAAAACACTCAATTTATAAACTCGAAGTCAGACTTTCAGATTGGGTAATCTCAAGGGACTCTTTATTAAGTGACACGACTATGCGTTAAAAGGTTCTACTAATTATATTTGTTACTCACACCTACCATCTAAACTTAGGTCACACTGCAGCTATGACATGGTAATGTTGACGGCTTCTTAAAAGCATTTCACAGCTGCTTTTTACTGAAATGGTTGGTTAAATAAATCCAATTAGCACTTTCCCCAAATTATTCTAACTCCCCTAAAATCCACAAAATATTTATTTTCCTTTTTCTTTTGTGAGAAAGATTGGCCCTGAGCTAACATGTGTGTCAGTCCTCCTCTATTTCACGTGGGATGCCACCACAGCGTGGCTTGATGGGTGGTGCTAGGTCTGCGCCTGGGATCTGAACCTGCAAACCCTGGGCCGCTGAAGCAGACTGGTGAACTTAACCACTATGCCAGGGGGCCGGCACCAAAATATTTATTTTCTTAATGCAGTAAATATTAACATAGTTAAGAATTTTGCATTTGCATGATACATAAACAGGAGTATTTATCTCCCCTGTAAAACAACTATGTCACAAAGGACAAAATGCCTACTATTTAAATAGAGAAATAAAGATCACTCCTTATTTTTATTATTAATTAATTTCTTGTTATAGTGAAGAATAACCCTAAGGACAGTCCAATTAAAAAATACATAAATTAGAAAGAAGAAAAAAAGAAGTGCATAATATTTCAGTGACTCTTACTAGGAAAAAAAATCTGCTACTTACAGCAGTGGCTCGGGAGAGTTCCCGACACGTACTGAGCAGTCCATTTTGTAAATCGTCCCTCTGTAACACCACGGTCTGAATGGCTGCTGGGTTATCTGCGTTCATTTCTATCTCTTGGCTGGCTGATAGCAAAGCTTGCTCAAGCGTGTACTATTATAATAAAAATAATTACACTTAATGTTCTGCATCATCGAATTAATTCTTTTTTACTATAGTTATCAGTGTCCTGATAATAATCATATAAAGTAACGTCAATTGTAGATAATAAACATAATTGTCCTACTTTCTCCTTGTGGAGTTGCTGAAGTTTCTCTTCCAGAGCATGTACCACTTTATCCTGTTCACATAATCGGCTTAACTTGGCCTAGGTTATAGGAGAAGATGTCTTTCATTAGCAACTTTTTATTTTCCCTGTAATTGGAGGAAGGCAGTCACTCCCGTAACTGAGGTATGTATAACAAGAAAACACACTTAAAACAGCCATGGAATACCTAATCAGGTCAATCTTTATTTCAATCAGTAAAATAAAAATTAAAGTATAGCTTATAAAGATAGAATGCTTAAAAACATGCAAAGTGAAAAAGCATTTCAACCATACCATTTAACTTACATAATTCAAAATATCATTAGTCATCAAGCAGTCTCATATGATTTTAACAAATCATTTCAATGTGGTTAAGATTTTTTCTCTACAAATTGCTGGATAGGTTAAGTGATATACATTGTCCTTAATTAGAACACCAGCTGGATTCTGCTTTTATATTTTTTAAATGTGTGCTTATGTTCTGAGAAAAGAATATAAACAAAAGATTGCTTCTAATTGCAATAATACAAATAAAAATATTGGTGATAGCCAATGGAGAAAAATCACTTTCAATAGTTTTAATGTTTTAAATTCTTGGTACTACCCCAATTTTTATGAAAATACGAGAGGGTACTGTAATAAAATTTCAATACTACAATAAACCAGTCCTCCAAACATCTGAAAATAAAAACCCTGGACAAACTGTAAATATGTCCCAAATCTAACTGCATAATGACAAGCAAGCAAGAAACTTGAGAATTTACTCTTTGCCATTTGTCCATTAAAGTAACCACCTTATTTTTTTAGACAACAAAACTCAAGTTACACCAAATGGACTGTATTGAAATGAGAAGCTACACCTCAATGGAATAAAAACCAGAGGAAAGGAGGGAAGAATGAGATATAAATACAAAAGAATGTATGGCAAGTCAGCGATCTAAAATAGATTTTAAAAAATCCAAACCTTAAATTTAAGTGAAAAAGGAAGCAGTGATAGAAGTCACAGACAATTTTACTTTGTCTCCAGTTCTCTATCATTTTTTTAAAAATCAGAAATAGTCTTTTACTTTCATTTAAGTGATTCTTAATATGTTTAAGCACTAACTGTGGGGGTAGGGGTGGGTGGAGAATAGACGGGGAGCGAGGATTTAGTTGAATCTAAGTGCAAAAGCAGAAGAAAATGCGAATTTCTTTGATGTCATTTGGGAGAGCGGGGAGGAAGAGCAAGTTTTCTGTCATGCTTATTTCCAAAGTTTTGGCAGAGAATATGACAGAGCACTGACAACATATAGCTTACTAATACTTACATCAATATCGACTTCTTCAGGTCTGTATTTGTATAATGTGCCTCTACATTCATCTTGTGACAGCTATAAGGAAAAATGCCATATAACAACTTTAAAAAAATAATATTTAAAAATATACTTATTTAGTCTACACTTAATATTTAGATTTACATAACAATAACAAAAATGGGATTTTAAGGCTTCTTATGCTCTTAGAAGTTTACTTCAAACACAGATCATTACAAAAGTAGAAGAACATTTCACAGTGATACGGTATGCAAGGTACATAAGAATGATGCTAACTTAGGCTTGTCAAACAAAATAAGCTATTCAAGCAAAATTATATAGCACTTTACATTTTCCATTTGTAAGACACACATTCTTTTAACGAAAAATTGACAAATACAATCATAGCAACTGTGTTGAATCAAATATTCAAATCAGGCATATTTCAACAGTCAAAGCCATCCTTCAAGGTGTACACATAACACACAACTGTGTCTGTGTACACGCAAATGCCAACACGTCTTAGTACAATTTTGTTAACAAAACCTGCAACATACTGCATACATGTACGTAATACATAAACACACATACACAATACAGACTTATCTTGTTCTTCTGTCTTAAGAACTAAAAGATAATGGAGGAAAAGGATGGGTTTAATTGAAAAGAGGAAAATCATTCAAAACCTCATAAAGCTGAAAGCCTGTTATAAACTACGGGTAGTCAAATTCCATAAGTTTATATGTGTTCAATGACACCTTTTATTATACCGTAAGGAATTATTATTCAGTGTAAACATCCTTCCTTCAATTTTTTCCAAATATCTTTTGGTCAAACAAATCCTCATTTCTGACTCTGCTTACCAAGATTTCAGTAGCCCTCCCAGTCAGTTATACCACAGATCACATCACAGCCTCTGCGGGCAGTATTTCACTCTCTCTCCTGTCTTTGGACTTTATATTGAGCGCCAGACAGTAACAAAAACACGGTAGGAAAAATTTAATTGGGGCTCACTGCATGTTTACTAAATGGTACACTTTTTCTCAAAGTGAGGATGGGAGTAACGTATCCCAACTACATTCTAGGTTGGAAAACTAAATTTCATATGTACATATACAAATGCCTAAGAAGGTATAAGCTACAACTATGTATGCCCTCTCTGTAAGAAACTGCTTGACAGTTACATCTTTAGAAGAAGGCATGATTTAAACAGCAGACAACTTTGAATAGATCTAGAAATGTGGGAATTAGGAAGTTAAAAATGTAAGCATTCCAAACATACAATAATAAATCCTAGATTTACGTGTTTCATTTCAAGACATTACTTTCACGTACCTCATGCAAATGAATCTGTGACTATTTAAGGGTATGCACAGTGATTAATAAACCACAAGACTTTCAGAGAAATGAGTATCACATGAAAAATGAATTTAATGGCAAAAGTCACAACACTTATGTACTATTTTAAAATATCCAAGGATCACTATGAATATGTCCTGAGAAGTGTCAACTGTCATTCTGAATTAAAGCACCTAGATCCAAGAAAAGAGTTATACTCCTATCTGAAAAAAAAAAGGGCATGTAGAGCAAGTTTGAAAATGGCTTAGATCCATGATAAAAAATGCAAAACAACACAAAAATTAATTCTTCTCATTTATAAGAAATTAAAGATAGAAAGCCTTTAGCTACTAAATGTCCAAATATACTTTGCTTATTTAATATTTAAAGTTAAATGCAAAACAGCTTTACTAAACCATGGAATGTATAATTTGAATGTAACTAGTGGACAGTGCTACATTTAGATAAAAATATGAATTATATTCTATATCCCAGGGTCAAGAGAAAAAACATTAGTATTTTAAATTGGAAATTTAGTAATCTGTAATAAATATTTAGGATATTGGTATGCTATTTTCATTTAGGAATCTTATTGCACGTTCATTTTCTTATCAGTTAGTATATTATAAAAAAGAAAATGTGTGCTGTGTAGTTATAATTTTAGAATGACACATCCTTATAGCCATATAAACATATTCCACAAGTAAATTAGATTCATTTTTGTTGTGCCTCTATTTTTAGTAGCACTGAAAAATTTATTTAAACCTTCTATCAAGTTATTCAATAAAGATATTCATTATTAGATACCAACTAACAAAAATCCTAAAATAATTAACTTCCCACTATATATTGCTTTTACCTGTCAGAAGAAAAGCATTAAAAAAACCAAGATTATTCTTTAAATAATTAAGCGTTAAGCATGGCCTATTTTCCATTAGTGATAATAATTACTGAAGCTTTTCTTAAGAAAACATGGATATAATTTATTAAAAAAACAATTTCCATCTAGAATAGAAGAACTCTGCTATTTAGTCCTGAATATGAAAATCCTACTAACAGGAAAAATGTAATTTCATGAATATTCTGATTAGCTCAAGTTCTTTATAAAATAACGTTTCATGGCAATACTTTTCTATCGTTTTTCAATTTCATCTTTAGCCAAGAAAACAAAAAAGTTCTGGGCTTGGATGCCTGTGTTTGAAGTCCCTCAGCAACATCAGAACAGTAAATGAAAATGGGCTTTGTAGTTACATAAGCTCGAGCTGTGCTCAGGCTCCAATTTGCAAAGTGTATTATACAAACTTTACTGACTAGATAACATGTGCTGTATTTTATTTAGAAAGTCAGAGCTTTTTCATAATAAAATACCTAATTATTTTTTTTTAAACTAGCTTGGCATTAAGTTGAGACAAAATTACTTTTGTTAATTAAAATTCAACTTTCTGAAGTATCCTGTTTAAGCAGTGGGCTATGTATATATTTTAAAGTATATGAATATATTACAAACACCAAAAAGGATTTTGGGGAACTATTTGATAAAATTAGATACTATCTCCTAAGAGGACTCAAAACTGCTCAAAGGGCTGTAGGTGTTTGCCAATATTAGTATCTTTTAAAATAATTATTTATCAGGTGATTAATGTCACCAACATTAATTATGTTATAAAAACTCTGGCACAAAATGTAATTGTGAAAGGTGGTACAAAGAGTAATAAATGCAGAGGAATTTTTCGACTTGCTCACTTATTTAGCATTTGTTTCGATTCAGTTTTACGTCTTTTTTATTTGACTAATTTTAAGAAAATCACTGCCTAGGTAATTTCTCAGGTGTCCTCTTTCTTCTAAGAAAATGCAAACATGAAGGTCCTCTTGAGAGAAAACCTGAATGGCTATGAAAACACTCTCTTGCCACCGAATTTTCAGCTAAATTTCAGGAACCTATTAACACAGCATTGCAATGCGCCAGCAGAGAGGCAAACTGTAACAGTGTACGATAGAAACTTTCATCAAGATTTTCTTTGGATAAGAACATGATAAGGGAAACCTGGAGAAAAAATAAGGTCTAATTTCAGTTTATGCAAATTTATACCCAGAGTTTATGAAATGTGTCTGACTGTCACTTTTATCCAACAACGAAGCCCTGCAATAATTAAGTACTTTACTAGTGGCTGATGGAAAAAGGACTGCCCAAAGTCTCCCTAGACTTGACTGCATGGACAGTCAACACTCATTACCTGGCAACTGGTCACCCATTTCGTGTCTCGGCATGGCTGCTGACATAGCACACTCAGATCTTCCTGTACTGTACAAATTTTTTTCTTTCAAGTATTAATGTGAGAAAACATACTTATATAAATCTACTGCTCTTTCGGTATTCAAGGTCAATGATGCTATATAAGACCAGTTCCAGATATCTCTACACTTTTGGAAAACCTCCAATTCGAACTTCTGGTGCAACTGAGTAATTTCAATAGCTGTGACTTCTGCATCATCAACCCTGATTACTGATAAATTAAAAAAGAAAAAACAAACCAAACCAAAGAGAAAACCCAGGCTACCCCTCTTACTGAAAACATGAAAAATGTGAAAAATGAAAACATAACCTATTACAACAAAATGCCTTTGATCTCATGTCAATTTAGCATATATAAAATGACAAACTGACAGCTTCAGACACTGAAAAAGGTGTTAATTCCAGAAAAAGTGCTAGGGTTCTCAGTGTGGCATTTTGGAATGGAGTGTCAAGATTCTATAATCTGGTGACCTTAAGAACGACAAGATTCCATTTTCTTTTGGAAAGTAAAGCTGTTTAACTTTAAATATTTAATAATTTCTCTCTTTTTTGCAAATTAAAAACTGTGCTCAATCATATAATATACTTTAAATGTTTTGAAAACTGTGCTCAGAAATAAGTCACCCTCCCACCAGCTGGGTCAATCTCCCAGTTACATGGCCCACGATGCAGACCCCAAGGCGACTAAAGCAAACCAGAAGCCTTTAAAGCCAGTGTGAACTCAAGGTTTCTTTTCACCAGGTGCTTTTAGATATTTTCATCAAAATATATATTCATTTTTCATGTTACGTTAATTTTCTTCTTCTGTATGATTTTTTAAGTATTGGAACAGGTCAGAGGCCACAGAAATTTGAGGGTGTCGAGTGGAAGAAGCTGATGTTGCAAAACACACAGCTAAGAACATTTAGACCATGAAATACAAAAAAACTGGATAGGAATGTATAAAATGACTTCTTTTGCAGATCTGCAGATTAGCAAGGTCCTGAATTAAAGCCAGCCAACTCCATGGCTCATATGTTGAGTTAGGGAAAAGAATGGGGTAAGAATGACTACCTTGATGACTGCATGAGAATGATAAGAATACAGGGAGAAGGTACTCCCCGTATATTAAGGAATGGCTATCTTCAAGTTTTACCATACCATAGTACACAAATTAGATTTCAATAACTCCCATACAAATATAATCTATTCCTAAAACACTGAGCACCGGGGGGTTTGGGGTGGGGGGGCTGCCCCTAAAAGGACAAAAAAAATTTTTTTAAAGTTTCCTCTAAAAATCTGTTATAACGCTTTTAGAGTTAATTAAAATTAACGACAATCTAGTAAAAATTTTGCAAATGTACTGCAGACCTCCAAGTACATATCAATCAAATACTCTGCACAAAAACTTCAGGAAGATGGCACATTTAATATTCAACAGCAAAATGTTCAGCGAAGCCATGCCAAGAATACTGCAGCATCTTGAAAAGCATGGATGAATTGCATTTTTCCAAATAGACATAAAACAAAAAATGGAATAAAAACACTAATGTTATGAGTAACTCTGAGGATAAACCAAAACTGTCACTGAGGGGTTCTGCAGATGATAAAGCAGTATCATTCACTGTCCAAGACCTTACTTGCTGGTACAGTTGGGGTCTTAGCGCCGAGTTCTCAATCAATGTGTGAACCATGGCGATAATAGGTTCATTTTCTTTCATCTATTTCAAATCAGGAGGAGCATACAGCAAACATCAGTTTACAGCACAGCTAGATTTGAAAGACGACACTGTAAATATAGCCTCTACTTTAACATCCTCCTAATAGCGCAGTTGTTCACATTTTACCCCAAGGTTGTACAGATTAAACTTATATAAACCATTTCAAACAAGTATTACATGCTGTAAAATACTTCCGAGGTTATAAAGAAAGCTTACGAATTGCAATATTGCTGCAACTAGGTTTTACTTTATAATTAATATAGTCAATTAATGAATATTTCAACACATATTAGAATAGATGATAAAGCATCATGATTCTAAGAATAAACAACCTATAACCTTAAAAAGAGAAAAATAGCATCATTTGATTTTTTATTCAGTAAAAAGGCTTAAAACGATATTCAGTTCTTTATTAGGTTAATCAGAAAAAAATTTAGTTCTAAGTATTAAAACTGTATAATATAATAATCGATATATCTTGTCACTTAGAAAATCACATATTTATTAAAGTTAATCTCGACAGACATTTATATACATTCTATTTTGGATTTTCTCACAGTATGACACCAAACGTAGAATTATTTTAAGGACACGCAAATTAAAATTTATTTAGCAAAGACTCAGTGTATCTCCCCAGTGCCTAAAAAGGCTGAAACCATGTTTCACATTTCCAGCTATGTTGCACTTAATTACTGCCTCTAGAAAAATATTTGTTTTAGCAGGCTCTCAAATCAAGAGTCATAGCATTCAAAAGACAATCATCATGATATACATAGAGTAAAAGGCCAACAAGGTTTATACCATTTGTAAGCAAACAAGTCTGTTTATAATTGCAATTTGTGACATTTAGTTCACGTAATTTTCACCCTCCATGTTACAGAAAATAAGCATTTCCATCATGGTTAATGAATGCTACTTTACTGATTTAGCTAAATCTACAATAAAAGTTTACTAACATTAAGGTTAACACATAATGTAACTAAAAAATAAATCTTGAAAACTGTATGTCTAGACAATTTCATTTTTAGCCTAGTTACCAACGTTTCATGTCAATAAACCTGTTTTGGTTGTCAAATTAGAAACCTCTTGTGACTGGTTTATTCTACTTTTAAAAAGTTTTATTCAAGCTAAATAATTTATTTTTTATTTTTATTAAAGATTTTTTTCCCTGCTTTTTCTCCCCAAATCTCCCCAGTACATAGTTGTATATTTTCTAGTTGTGGGTCCTTGCAGTTGTGGCATGTGGGATGCCGCCTCAGCATGGCCTGACCAGCGGTGCCATGTCTGCACCTGGGATCTGAACCGGTGAAACCCTGGGCTGCCAAAGCAGAGCGCGTGAACTTAACCACTCAGCTATGGGGCCGGCCCCTAAATAATTTATTCTAAAATCTACACATCTACATATTAAACTCAAACTCCTCCCCGCCAATGTTATCCAATAAGGGCCCAAGCCATTTATAGGTGACATTGCACATGGGACACAAATGTGTTGATATGCAGTACAGGATAAATTTTTTTAGGGTTGGAAAGTAACTTATAAATAGACAACTATAGATATAAGTTTTTCTCGAGGAGAAAAAAAGCTTTTATTACAGAAATTTAAGACTCCTGTGTTTTAAAGCACCCTCTATGTTTTAGGGAATGCCAGTTATTTTATCTTAATCAAATGTTCATCCTGGAATAAACTATAACTGCCTTTTGTTTTGGCTTAATCATTTGACCGCACTGATACACACTTCCCATAATACAAGTAGCTTAAGTCTCTATCCATTTTTAGCACCAACATTAATTTGCAAAGCCACCTCATCTATACACGCTAACATTACTGGGGGTTGAGGGGAGGTCAGGAGCATGAATTTTTACGAAATAATGGAGATCAGATAGTATCCAAAGGTAAAGGATACTCAAGATCAAACTGAAATTGCCCGTGGAGTCTTGGAAATCTGGCACCATAAATGGGCCTCTGTGTCAAATGGCTAGGTCTGTCGATGCGGCGCACACCTGTAAGTGCAGCTTCAGTGTGGCACAGACTAATGACTAATGTTCATACTCTAGGCCTGAGGAATGTACTTTAAAAAGTATTTTATTTATTTATTTATTTATTAAAAAAGATTTTATTTTTTTCCTTTTTCTCCCCAAAGCCCCCCGGTACATAGTTGTGTATTTTTTGTTGTTGGTGCTTCTAGTTGTGGCATGTGGGATGCCGCCTCAGCATGGCTTGATGAGCGGTGCTGTGTCCACACCCAGGATTCGAACAGGCGAAACCCTGGGCCGCTGAAGCAGAGCATGCGAACCTAACCACTCGGCCATGGGGCTGGCCCTTAAAAAAGTATTTTAAAAGGGAGAAGGGACAATATGGTTTCTGCAGAAGGATAATCACGCCTGATTTATTTAGTGGAATACTTTGAGAGGGTCAATATGCACATGTATACAGGGACACAATGCTTGTGATTTAAAAATGCTTTGTTTAATTTACATGTCAAAGACCGTTAAATATTAAGTCACTGAGAAGGGATCTCTGCAAGAAGAAACTGACTTAGAAAAACTAAAAGCCAAAAAAAAATATATATATATATATATTTTTTTTGGTGAGGAAGATTGGCCCTGACCTAACATCCACTGCCAAACCTCTTTTTTTTGCTTGAGGAAGATTAGCCCTGAGCTAACATCTGTGCCAGTCTCCCTCTATTTTGTATGTGGGATGCTGCCACAGCGTGTCTTGTTGAGCGGTGCTAGGTCTGCACCCGGGATCCGAACTTGTGAACCCCAGGCCGCCGAAGTGGAGCATGTGAACTTAACCACTATGCCATTGGGCTGGCCCCTAAAATAATACTGAAAGTATACAAACTCCAGTGTCTCTGAGATCACTTCTGGAACGATTTTTCATTATGAGAAATTTCACACATACCTAACAAATCCTAGAATACTAAAATTTGAAGGCATCTCTGGAAGCTGACAATTTAGTAAAACAAAGGAATGAAAAATGTTAGCAATTATTTTGAATTGTGGGACTGTGGATAATTTTGTTTCTTTCTCTATGCTTCTCTACATTTCCCACATTTTCTCCACTGAGTAGATACTGCTTTTCTAACATAAAAAAAGTTATTAGAGAGACAAGGATAAAAATATATGCCTGAAATAAACTAAATTAATAAAACAACTATATTCTCTGGCAAATACTTGGTGACACAAGAGGCTAAGAGAAAGTTTTAGCACCAGGTGTTCATAGCGTGTTCAAGGCTGGGAGTTAAGCCTGCTGGAGTCGTTCAGGGCAGAGAGGCCCTCCCTCATCCAGAGAAGTGTTCTCACACAGCCTTTACTCTGTCTTATGATCTGTATCCACATCAGAAATTTATTGGAAGGAATGTTAATTAATTAAGAAAAGCAAGCTACCCAATGCATTTGGAAATACGTATAACTATCTTACAATACCATTTTTCTTTTTCTTACTGGCTACTTCAGAAATCAAAGTTCAAGTTTATTTAGACCAGGGGTTCTGAACCCACACCAGAATCACTCAAGGAGCCTGCAAAGACTACAGACACTGATTCCCAGATAATTCTGATGTGCAACTTGAGAATCTCTGACGGAGACAATATCATTAAACACGATCACAGGCTGGCCTGAAGATCCCTTTGGCAGAACCATGATGTTCTCCAGGTGTTAAAGTAAGCTAAATGCAACTTGATAATGGTGAGTGTTCTTCAGCTCACATACTCCTGGGAATCTCATTTTACTCAAGTTGGAGAAATGGGATAGGACTATACATGGAAAGGCAGAAGCAGTGGGACCACTTCAGAATTCCCTTGGGCATCATACCCACTAAGCCCGGGCTCTGAGGATGAGTAGTAGTGGGCTATAAGAATGACCTGTGCAGGCTGAGTGGTCCTGTATCTGGTGGCTCTCTCCCTGCACATGGCCTCCTGCACATGGCCTGCGACAGCTGAAGCCAACTAAACACAATAATCAGGATGCCATACAATGGGAGTTTGTCCCTATTAAAAAGTTTCAACGATCTGAGGACAACTTCACTCCTTCCAGATTTACTGATTGGAAATACTAGATCTATCTTATCTCCAGAGTTACCCTAGAAATAGGCTAGTGGTTCCTTTCACTAAACCATCACATATATATTTTTTAATCCTTAGAAACTGTCTTGTTCCTGTATCTCACACTGAAACAGCACATTCCATCTGGCTTTTGCTATGTAAACTTCATAATAGCTTTTGAATTACAGCAGTAAACTAGGAGCTAAAAAGAAAAAAACACATCTAATGCTCCATGAGCACCTTGGAATTTTGTGCTTAAGTTCTTTAAAAAAAAAAAAAGGGCACACCCAGCAATTCTCTTCTGGTTTGAAGACAAGAACCCTAGACAGCATTATGATGGTGGTGTTAATAGCTGACATATTTTGGTTTAAGGAATGAGAGCAATAGAAAGAGCAAGAGAAACGTCTAATCAGTACATGGAGGATGTTTAATAACTTACTTGAAAATGAGCTAAATGCTTTGCTTCCTGCTTTCATTGCTTCTTTGAAGTAACAGGTATTATAGGGTTAGGTTTCAGTTAATTGCTAAATGATAAAGCTATTATATAAAAAGCCCATCATTTTATAATAGTAAAAATAACAATGTATGATTCAGGCATTACATTATTTTCATAATTTACTTCAGCAATAAATAAGAAAATGTAAGTGGAAACATCTTGGAAATACACTTAGGTAATGCCAATGTATTTCTCTTTACAACAAAAACACGTATTTTTACTTGACATTTGTAAGTCCAAAACTACTTAGAAAATCTGATACTCACTCTGGCCTCTTTCTCAGTTTTGGGGTATGTTGGGCTAATATGAATATAGAGCATCTTTTGATGATTCTGTCAGAAATATGTTGATTTAAAAACCCATCATGAAAAAAATTATTCAACACGATTCTGTGTAACTACGTCATACTTGCTAGGATCTTGAGCAGAACTTCCCACTGACTCCTGCGGGCTGGGAACGGGTTACAGGTGTGTGGAGACAGGGACTACCTCAGTCCTCAGGGGGCCTAACATGTTTCTGACGGCATCTCCAGTTATTTTCAAAGCACTGCACAAACATCGTCACTTTCTATGTGTGCCTTACATGGAAAAGATTAGAAAGCACTAGGATAATATTTCTGTTTCAGAAAAACTAGACATTGTTTCTTTCTTTGGTGTTCCTTGTGATTATTTATCTCAGCAGTTCTCAAACCTGACTGGGAAAAAAAACAAATCTCCTTGGAGATTTTAAAACATGTGCAGGGCTTGGCGGCTGCTGGCAATTCTGACTGAAGCCTCGGGGACAGAGGGCCTTGAGTACTGTTTTTGTCTTTCTAAAGGTCCCCTGGTAGTTAGGACAGGAAATCAGGCTTCAGAAGCATCCAGCCTGGCACTAATTCGATCTCACTAATAAGGAATTTTTCAAAGTCCTGACAGATCAGTGCTAAATGCTGGTCAAGATACCTGTACGACTAAGAAATGATGAAAAATTTCAAACGCATTATCTAAACACAAGTATTGCATCTAGATTAAAACATTCTCTTGTCTTTGCATGAGATATGGCATTAAGAGACTTAACCCCTTTTAAAGCAATCAACTGATTCTCCTTATTAAGAATATGAGTGGACTCTTTTTCTTTTTTTTAAATGGGAACATCATATTTTTTTTTTAAAGATTTTATTTTTCCTTTCTCTCCCCAAAGGCCTCCGGTACATAGTTGTATATTTTTAGTTGTGGGTCCTTCTACTTGTGGCATGTGGGACACCACCTCAGCATGGCCTGATGAGCGGTGCCCTGTCTGCGCCCAGGATCCAAACCGGCGAGACCCTGGGCTGCTGAAGCAGAGTGCGAGAACTTAACCACTCAGCCACAGGGCCGGCCCCATGAGTGAACTCATTTTAATCACTGGGGATCTGGAATGTTAGTCAGGAATCCAATTTCCAATTGCCAGTTGTTCTATTATTCTAGCAAATTCTAAATATTGGTTTCAAAGTCTCTATTTGTATAGAAATTAGACCAGCTATGAATGCAGAAGGAACAGGATATTCTAACTCATGAGCTAAATGCTCCTGAAAAGAATTTTTTTGGGGGAGAGGGGCTGGATGGAGAAAGATTAGCAGCGAGCAGAGCCAAGACGGTCATTGGTATAATTTATTCTTGGAAAACCTTAATTCTCCAATCTTCCTTTAAGTATAAGAAGTGGTTAAGTAGTGGCTTAACTGCTCTTTAAAGAGTTTAAATAATAAACCATCTAGAACAGTGTTGTCCAATAGAACTTTCTGTGATGATGGAAGTGTCGTATATTGCTGTGGTCCAGTCCTGTAGCCATTAGCCACACGTGGCTCTTCAGCCCTTGGAATGTGGCTACTGTGGCTGAGGAAAAGAATTTTACTTTTATAAAAAATGTAACTGATTTAAATGTAAATTTTAAAACATATGGCTAGTAGCTTTCATATTAGACAGAAGCTCTAGAAGCTCTAAACCAATAAAGTTAAGCATAATTTTTCCCTTGATCTGGATCTTATTGCCAGCAGAGGAAAACATTTGCTCAAGCTCTGTCTTGTAACTGAGTTTTCTTGAGTCTGAATTCTGCGCCAACAGCTTCCTCCTTTCTTTGAGAGAGAAGGCTGGATGATCTCTATCTCCCCTGCAGAGCTTTTGTTCTCACTGATAACCAATGAGAAGACCCATTTCTGTGCTGTTATTTTCCATTTAAATGGAAAATGGGCTTTTCCCCGAGTTCTTAATGACTTCTTAGGAAAAGAATTTTTAATTTGGGAATCTGTCTTAACAATAGCAAAAAACCCTAATAGCCTAATCACTGAAGAATCCATTTCTCAAGAATGTCCTCCTGTGTCTAGATCAATAAACTCTTAAGATGTGTGGCAAAACTAAAAAGCTAAAGAATTTGACATGCCTAGGGTGAAGCTTTGAGGAATGCGGGGGTCTTTATCAACAGGTCATTTAGATAATGACAATGTAAATGCCTTCCCCTCTCACTCTAGGCACATCTGAAAGTCCAAGAAGCTGAGATTGAAGGGTATGACTACCTATTGAAACGACTCATTGTTTAACAGGGAGCAGGGAAATCTGAAGTGACTTTTTTAATAGAAGAATGTAAATAAGTCTCTTTATAACTGATGGGGCAAAGTCTCGAGGGCTATTCCTTGGGAAATTTTAAAGCGCTCTGAATAAACTGTCCACGCTATACATGTTTTCTAAAAGTAAAACTTTGGGGAAAAATTACTATTGTTATATATTTAGAAGGGAGAAAGATTCAAAAAAGAAAAAAGAATGACAAATTGGAACACTAACACAGGAGTCAAACGTACCAGGAAATAAAAGCATTTCTAAACTGGCCGATGCAGTACACACTGGCTTCAGGAATACTGATAAGGTCCATTTACTGAAAAACATTATGGAAATACCCTGAAGCCAGCAGAAAAATCAGGGTAACCTCTATACTCACAACCTCATTTAAATTGCTGAATTTTTAAAGCCACCAATTTGATATATGTATACATACCTGTGGTATATTTTGAGGAAAACTTTGAAGGTCTAGGCCAATGTCTTTGCAAATAATTTACTTATATAATTTACTCACAGTGAGTTTCACTCTTTTTCATCCAAGGGTCTTTTAAGTACTTTTTTAAAAATCAAAATCCTTTTGGCTACAGGATGAACTTTATAGAGTTGATTTTTAACTTCAGTGGTTTAATCTCTTTTCCTTGTACAACCACCTTTTCTTAACCATTGTTCCTTTAACCTCAAGTAATATGTATTACCTGATGCTACCATCTTTATTCCTGGCATCCAAAGGCAACAGGAAATAGTAAAAGAACTCAAAATACACTGTCTACATATGCTTTATTGTGGATATAACATTTGAAATGGTCACATTTTTCTCTTCTTTGCAAGTATTTTAACGATACCATTTTAAAGGGACAAAACATCCCTTACACCTCTTTGAGTAAAAAAGGTATCTGTTAATTAAAATATCTTCTAGATACAAGGATCTGGGTTTTACTGACAGCAATTGTATTATTCCTGAGTTATAATTAGCGCTAAGTAGTAGAATTCCTACCATTGACTCAAAGATTTATCAGCTTATGTTTTAACTACATAATGACACCCTTAGGTCAATCCGAGAAATGTTTCTGGCATCTATGCTCAACTTTATTTCCTTCCTGGGCTTTGAAAATCATTTAAGAATTCCACTTTGTAAGCACTAACATCCTGCCTTGCACTGAGCTCCATAAATCTCTGCTGAATGAACTTTCTGAAAAATATATAAAAAGAAAACAGAAACAAAAGCTACAGTAATTGGGCTACAAAAACACTCGCTTTTTGTAAATACAGAATAGAACCGTATAAATATTATGCATTTTAGGCAGCGTGGAGAAATTTTGTTTTCATTTTTCTATCTTACTGGATAGGAGAATGAATAGAACATAACTAGAGCTGATATTCTCTGGCTAACAAAAATCAGCAACCTGAAACAGGACTACTCTAAGCGTAAGAATGGCTCGATTCATTCTGAAGGAAGTCAAAACAGAGTTTTTAAAAAGGGAAAGCAAATTCATTAATACAAGGTATTTATCCTAGCTTGGTGCTTCTGGACAAGCCGTTAAACCTGACTGCATGGGGCTAAAGGGAACGGGCCCACGTGCTGCAGAGGCTGTGGAAGAGAAGCCAGTGGGATTCTGCATTTGATGGAGCTCTGTAAACTGTAGAGCGATACGAAGCTGTTAGGACGGAAAGGCACTGAGCAGGTGCGTGGTGTAGAGGATGGGAGCACTTCTGGAGTTATCTGAGAAACAATGAGTCGTCGGCTTTCTTAGAGAAAAGGGTTTACAGGGCAGGAAGTGTCCCACAGGTTGAGGTGGTGATACAGGGAGGGCTTCAAGGACAAACTAAAAAGAGATCTTATTTTGTAGGGAACAGGGAGTTTGTGGAATTTCCTGAGTTGGCTGAAAGACATAATGTGGCAGATGCTTTCAGCGTTGCCAAGATTTGGCGACTAAATGGTAATAAGGAGCTTAGTGCCTATAAGGTGTTATGGGGGCCTCTATCATCCTGACTAAACACCATGCAGATATTGTATATTCAGCTAAAATAATCTGTTCAGAAAGTTCTATAGAATCCCACGATCTTCCTGTTTTCAGTAAAACTATTTTCAAAGTAATTTTAACTCCAGTTTCAAGGTGTTTTTTGTTTGTTTGTTTTGTTTTGAGGAAGATTAGCCCTGAGTTAACATCTGCTGCCAACCCTCCTCTTTATGCTGAGGAAGCCTGGCCCTGAGCTAAGATCCGTGCCCATCTTCCTCTACTTTATATGTGGGACGCCTACCACAGCATGGAGTGCCAAGTGGTGCCGTGTCCGCATCTGAGTCCTGAACCGCTGAACCCCGGGATGCCGAGAAGCGGAACATGTGCACTTAACCACTGCACCACCGGGCCGGCCCCCTCAAGGTATTTTTAACTTTACTTTGTGCTGGTGTTGGGCAGATGAAATATTAGGAGAAGGTACCACAACTCCAGGAGGCTGCCTGACTTAATTCTGCTATTTTGTAAATTTGAGTGGTGGAACATGAGGCAGGATGCCAAGGATTGTCATATCTTGGGCCCTCCCAGGTAGTCTGCCATTTGTTTTTCTTTTCATCCACCAGAGAATCAGGCTGAAAGACTGGTGTCAGGCTGTCCTGGCCACAGCTGGAGGAGGAGACTGGGTCTCACTTTCCTCTCTTCCTGTTTGGGCTTAAACCACTTCAAGTTCTGGGGCTAAGCAAACATGTAAGCAAAGGTCCTGATCCTTCTCAAAGCCCAGTGAGCCCTGCCCCAAGGATGATGAGCTACTAAACGTTTGCTCCATCAGGGAGTTTAAAGGTGACCGATACCTTGAACCATTTTGGCTTTTAGTTTTCTGGTCAGGGAATTGAGGGATAAAATGACAACCTTAATTTTGGACGTGTTAGGGAATGTACCGAAGGCAGAACTTTCAAATGGGGATATCTATAAGCAACTAGAAATACCTAACTGAAACCACAGAGAGATGTGTTTTAGATACCTTTTGTGCACCTCTCCACATCCTATTAGCCTATCTTTTGTTTCAGCTCTTGCTGAGCCAACCATTTTGTGTACAGGACCCACTGGGCACTCATAACCTCAGTGTACTGGAGAGTTAGTCTCAAGGGGCAACCCCTGGTCAATGGAGGATGGGAACCAGTACAAAAGCTTCCCTCTTCTGTTGTTCATTTGGGTAATTCTGCAGTGCTCCTATTCATTTGTCAACAAGTATCAGTCAGACAAGGCTCAAGTTGCCTGTGGCAGTTGATAATATATTCCCTCCTTCCTTGCTCACTTTCTACTCCTATACCTTGGTAGCACTTCCCAAAGTAAACTTCCTGCAAACAAGCTCAAATCAAGGAAGCCCACATCACATGCTCTGCTTTCCAGGAGAAACACCCAGGGCTAGAGATGAAGAGCAGCAAGGAGACGACTAGTAAAATGATGAGTAGACGAAGGTCCAGAAGAGAGAACACCAAGAAACAGGGAACCTCCCTGGTTAGCGTTGAGATGGGTGAAAACAGTTAGCAAACGAGACTGATTAATTACTAGTGAGAAATAGAGGAACCACGATAACAATGTGTAAGCACTGGATAGGCCAAGAGATCAGAGTATTAACACACGTATATTAAGTCTTTCCACATTCTAAATTGGAATCTACCCACTGTCCATTTATTTAGTCTTCTTAGAGTTCTGCTCTTATAATGTCATATCCTGGTTTAGAATTTTCTGGGTGTCATCTCCCTCTCCCTACTACTTCTATGATCAAATATGCAGATGAAAGGAGAGACAGGAAAAGAAAAAAGGAGAAATGAGGTGCGAGGAAGAGAGACAGGATTGCAACGGGGTCGCTCTTAATAGCAAGGTATAAGAAAATACACATGTTCTGTACCTTCTAACGAGTTTGGGTTAGTAAGTGTTAAATAACCTACTTTCAATTTTCCAGGTTCCTTAGGTTGCTTTCTCCAAATGCCTATTCTATATCCCCTAGAAACATTACCTCTTGGAGCTCTCAATCATCCCTAAAAATAGAAGCTCCAGGACCCCCTGAAATATTAGAGAAAATGGGGTCTTGCTTAACAGCTCAACAGAATGAAGTTGCTGAACTGACACGAACAATGAAAGCCATCAAGAATCTTTTCAATCATCTTGTTAGTGTTTCTTCCCTTATAGGGAAGCTGTCTTTCATGAACGCAAAGAACAAAATGCAGAAAAGTGCTCTCGGATCTTTACCTTGAATGGTTTCAGTACCAATTACATACACCCAGTTAACTGTTCCTTTTTACATTTCCCTTGGCATAAGTGTGTTAAAAAGTGGTCAGAGTTGCTGTCTGCATGGAGTTTTTTCATTGTGGTTTCTCGAAAGGATATAGAAAGCATACTGATGAGGAATGTCCACAGCAACCAGTGGTAGAATATCAGACTTTCCCAAAAGTCACTAGTAGTTTTAGTACACAGTTCATAAAATATTAATATTTATAAAAAGAATTGCATCATAAAATCTGAATGCTACTAAACTTTTGCAAATTAGAAAGTTAAGCTTACTTTTAAAGATGTTTTAGAAGTTAGTATTAAGCAAAAATAATTTTATCCTCCCGCAAGCATTTGATAATACTTTGAAAAAATGTACTGATAAAACAAGATAGAAGAATTTAGCTACTGACTTTTGCAAACCTTAAATATTTTCATGCAAGAAGGAACACCATAGGTGTGCCTGAGCTAGATTTTTCTTTCATTATACTACGGCAAACTGGTTTGCCATGAGAAACTTTCAGCTTCTCTCTGAGATTTGAGGATATGATCCTTTAGCCATCTGGTGTTAAAGAACATACTATTTGATGCTATATTCAGAAATGACTTCAGTGTTCTAGCTGGGGGTAGATAGCTCCATCTGGGCAGAGACGAATGAATTTTATTAAATTATCATAGCAGAGGCATATTCTTTTCACAAAGAACTTTTGAGTACATTGGGAACAGACAATCCCAATGTAAGTGTGGCTGACTGAGGTTACGTCCCTTCCTTTCTCGTTCTCATGCAGACATTTTTGATGCCATTAACTATAGCGACTCTTGAAGGGAGAGTGCTAAAGGCAGAATGTCATAATTTTAGGGATGAATTGTGAAAGCACATTCATGTTACAATGCCACTCTGTATTTAAAAGATGAAAAAAATACCTCCTGCAGTACTAGTGCAAGTAAAGCTCAGATCTGTAGAAGTCAAACTCCATTTACTGTAGCGGGTATTCTCAAAGGGGGAGGCCGGTTACTGGAGTGGTATCATCTGGGGGCAGTTAGAAAAGAGGGTTGGTCTATGTTTAGTTTATCCACAAGGGGGCAGCATGCTCACAACCATCGGTCCCTACCTACACAGCTCTTAGCTTCACTTCCTAGCATCTCTTTTCCTTTTATCATTGCTTACAGGGAAAGCTGGCAGGAAGGTTTTAGGAAGAAGGCAAAGGGAACGTCATCTAAATTCCCTCATAAGTGTTCTTCAATCACTAATAGGGAGCATTAGGAAGAAAGAGCAAGTGAGGCAGAAAGACACAAATGGAGGCAAGAGCTAAAGTGGGCTGGGGAAAACAGACGAAGGGATGGGAATATGTTCTAATTTCCTCACTCTTATTAATCCTCCCTTCATGACTGATCAAAAAAGGCTCCAACTTTTGTTCCATCTCTTCATCCGGGGAGAGGCCTCACCTAGTTTCTCTCTTTAGCTCCTGGTCTAGTTTCTAAAATCTCAACTTCATTCCTTTGCTTGATCCAACCAGTCCTGCTTTAGGCAACAGGAGCCAAGAACTAGACACCAAGGGATGTCCTTATAAGTGACAAGATTAAGAAACTCGAAGTCCCTACTCCCAGTGTTAGATCTGCTGAAGAAGATACGTATGTTCCTAAGATGCTGGGTTGGCGCTCTGAACACATTTTCTGCGAGAGATGTTTTCCCTAATACAGTTAGGGTGTATGATACTGTTAGTCCAGTTTTTAGGTATATTACTGGGCTAAATACAGTCTTTTATGGCCTAATTTGGGACTCTAACCACCAGGGGTGCTATTAAAAACAATCACCAGTAATGGTATAGGAACCAAACCAACCAGGATGCCCTTTCTGTGTCTTACAGCTGACTATCCAGATGGTCGACTACAATAAACTATGAAAACTTGTTACTCCAGTTTCAAACAAATGATTTACATTTGGCGCTACAGAAACATTAGGAACTCCTAATCATCAAATACTTTTCCAGGAGGGCCACATAGTTCTAAAACTCATGCTCAATCTGGCCTGTTCTGAGAAGAAAGGAAAATATATCAAGATATTCTCTTTTCCCTCACTTTCAAAGAACTGTAAGACACTCCATTCTTCAGAGGAGGAGATGCCATTACCATTGCTGATAATCTCGAATTTTCTTCCAACTTCCTGGCAAGTACAGAGCCATTGCAAGATTCTACTTATGGCTTTCCTCCCTCTCTCCTCTATATTCTGCTAGGCAGAGGAACAAACCAGGAAAAAGCTACTAAGCGTTAAGCCCATTCCATAGAAATATTTTAGGATGAAATTTGCAAGTTTCATTTAAACTGTAATCAAAAGTTTCTCTAATATTCAGTGATAATTAAGCTGAATGAGAAGAAAATGAGTTACTGATGTTACATATTTATTCATTTGCTAAATAAAATCTGGATGAGGTATATAAATTATCCAGTTAGGACTGTTTTTGTTCACAGGTTATACTTTGGGGTTTTCTATCTTAAAATTCACAAAAACGACAAATAAACCTAGTCTAGTCTTAATAACTGTAGACTTTGAGCCGTCTACTAACTGGGCTATAAGAGCATAAACCAACAATAACAGCATACTTCAAAATGAAATAAAAAAGAGAAGAAAATTCTACCATATGATTAGCCTTGTTTTTGCTATTTTAAAAAACACTTCAGTACATGACTTGTGCTCATATGGTGATAATTAGAAACCAAATTATATTGCTCCAAGTCAAGATTTTTGGATTGACTGTATATAAGTAAATCTTCAGAATTTCAGATAAGCCATTTTCATTTTTTATTTGTTATAAGCATTCCAGTAATATCAGAAATGAATTTACCTCTGAAGCAACTCAGAGACAACCCTTTGTTCCTATTCCTCATGAACAGTGATAGGGACTAAGAGATTTTAAATCAAGTAAAAATTTTCTTTTGACTACTGTGGAACCTGACAAGGGGTACGAGGAAGATTACGTTTTGTTGCTGGCCTTAGGTTATTCTGATGATTTATTTGAGCAAGTGGAATAAATGCCGAAAGTGAGTTATCAATTAGTACATATTCATTTGGTATGAAATATAGCGTAAAATGTGACCACAGCCTTTTCCTTTGACTTTCAGATTTTAAAATCTACTTTCCAATTTGTAGTTATAAAACTGATGAATCAATTTATAAATCCAGGCAACCAATAATGCCTATAAAAACAACAGACTTGGTAATCTAAAATAGGTTACTGGCAGTAACAAGATTAAAAGCTGGAAATGTTTGAGCTGGATGAAAAGTTTCACTGAAATTCAAAATTAGCAAGAATTCTTTTTATATTATTTAATAACCTTACTACTGATATAAAATATAGGACAGTCCAAAAGTAAATATTTCATTTATATTAGATGCAATTGTCTGAAACCATAAAAATTTTTGATTTACTTAAAGAGAGATTTTCTTTAGGAAACCTTAAGGATATTTACATTCAGGTGTATTTGAGCTTCTGGGCAAAGCCGCCCATGTTGCTGTATTTTATCTGATTAATATCTAAAAATGGCTCAATGTGTGTACCATCAGAAACAGTCTTATTTCAATGCATATTAGCATTCAATCAATCAAATTCTGTAATTCTCATTATCACAAAATTTAAAAATTGGAATAACAGAACTTTATTTCAGGATCTAACATAAGAAAAAGGGCAATTAATGGAAAACCTCTGCTGACATGTTGAGAGAAGAGGGACGGTCAATAAAAAGTCGAGATTTTTAGAGGCCATCTGTAGGACCACCAGCCTGGTGCAATACGAAAGGCTCCAAATAGCAGCAGAGCGTTGTCTCGTCTGGGTGAGAGGATGGCCCGAAAGACCAGGAAGGGCTCAGCTCTGTTCACTGGGCCACTAGGAGTCAGACTCCACTCACAGCACTGACGGCAAATACATTCACTAACAAGAAACGGCAGAGGATGCTTAGAGAGAAGGGATGGGAAGAAACCTCAACCGATGTGGGGTACTTAGGTCAAGGGAAGAAACAGAGCTTGACCTGGGAAAGGGAGTTGAGGAGAAGCATCTTAGCAAATGGTGGTATTTCCTAAGATTTTCTAAAGTTCTGTGTCTCCGCAATTCCAATTTTTGATTCATTGAGGTGAATAATAAATCACACCAAACACTAGGTTTATTTCCAGAGACAGATAACTTCAGATTCACATTTATCTACTGTCTTCTAAACAATTTTTGTAATATTCCATTATTTCTCAGAACTCTCTCTAGCTTTACAGATGAGGGAGCTTTTAAGAAAGTTCTTTCCCATGTATCTTAGAAGCCTTCTGGCAGTATGGAATTTTGAGGGAAGACTAATTTTACTATTTTATTGGCTAACACGTCTTTATTAGACTGCTTTCAATGTGTACAAGGTAGACTGTGGTTAAATTTCAACAGCACCAGTCTGGAGTGAAGATGAAAATTTGGATTCACGAAATGCCGATTTCTAAAGCATTCCAATATGCGAAGTCATGATGAAAACATTTCATGGGAAAATAACTAAATTACATATTAACAAAAGTATATTTCTGTTAAAAATTAAAAGAAAAATGATCAAACATCTTTTAAAGGGTTATCCTAATGCAAAATCCCTCTTTAAATCTAACTAATTTAAAGCAGGACATCATTATTTTGTCTCAAACAGGCAAATATAAATATGTAAACGTGTCTTAAAACATTTTCCAGAGTAACCTTCCCATTGGGTAAAATATTCAAGTTTGAACATTTTGAAACAAGCTAAAACAAGTTTTAGCTTAATTTATATTAAAAAAAAATGCATTCACTGGGGAAGAAATTCTACGTTTAACAACATATCAAAAATTCTCATCAAATTAAAATTAAGCATGAATAGTGAATTTTATAAAAACTAAACAATGGGCGCGTCAGTCCTTGTTCATGAACTGCCACTCACACTTCTGAACGTTCACTGTAACCAACTACACTCATCGCCACCACTGAGATAATGCTAGAACGGCAGGTCGTATAGAACCGACTCTACATAGTTGACCAAAGACCAAACATGGGAGGAGGGGGAGGACAAGAAATAAGGACACACAACTAAAAATTATCTTCATTGCAAATTTCATGCCGTTAAACTCCCCTTTGGGGCTAAAGAGCACACTACTGCTCACCCTCCTTCCATCCTTCCAACAAGGCATTCACAGATTGGTGTCTATTTCTTTAATTAGGTCAACTCCAAGCTGGGATAAGCCTCGAGGAGTGTGAGTTTTCTTGGGATAAGAAGAAACCAATCTAGAGAATCCAGGCTCTCAATTGCAGATGACCCAGCACTTGGATCCCTCTTTACCTCCACAACTGTCCTTTCTACCTGTTTTTTATGGTATTCCTGAATTCACCTGGTTAGGGATTTCTTATTCTGCCACTTGTAAAAGTCATGCTCTTAACTCAAAATGACTGAAATCTCTAAGTAGTCTGAAAAACTGTACTACACTTAAAAACTTGTATTAGGTATTATAAGTAAGAAAATTCTACAAATCCCACCTGATGATCCAAATATATGGTGTTCCTTTGAAGATGATGTGAAAGAATTTCATTCTAGTAGGCATCAATCAAGAAACAAAGGGATAGAGAAAGAGGGTGCAGAATTCAGGAAAAGGTCAATTTCGAAGCAAGAAAAACAGGTACTTTACCACAACCTATAAAATCACAGCACAAAACTTTCACACACATGCTCCCCTGTAAATGGGACAGACGACATATTGAATTATTATAAAATTACACTCAATTTGAGAAATAAAGTAGACATGCATATAAGCTGAAATATTAAGCAGAACAATCCTTCAAATGTCTTTAGCAGACTCAGTGTTAGAAGCTTTACATGTTCATTCTTTTCTGCAATATAGTCCTGGATGTTTCCCATATAACCAGATGCTATTAAACCCTTTGAGAAATGTCCACCTGCGTTTATTCTTTTAATCAAGAACAAAAGAAACATCTTAAAATTAATCTTGGACATTTAAAAGGCAGGATCATTAAAACTATAATCAATTTTCAACTTACTACTTTATGGGAAATGATAGGACTTTTCAATATCTGCTTTACCAGATGTGGAAGTTACAGTATTCAGTGAAGGACAACATGAAAGTCTGTATGCATTTCCTTCCTCGCAACCAAAAGGGGGTGGGTGAGTGAGTGAGTGGAAGGCTAAGAAGAAATGCATCCTGCCTGTATTTTCCTTTAACAATGTAGAAAGAAGTTAATTCTCAAAGGGTCAATATGAGATCCTGGTGTAATGGCCGCAATGATAGGATGGACTCATGCTCAACACTAACGACACTGATCCAACTGATTAATGAATGACTCAAAATAAGTGACAATGGCAGACGACACAGACAAATCTCTTCATAGCTGACCTTTGGGCTGTGGGCCTCAAGTTTGAGCTGCATGAGCTGTGCTAACGTGTGCTCCCGGATACTACTCAGTTCAGCTTGCTGCCGTCTCAGCTTTATTAGCAGCAGCGTAAGCTCCTCTGGCTGAAGGAGTACAATTTAAGAATCCAAACAGTGGAAAACAGATTAATTGTTGTCTTAAGTGACAGATATTAAACCAAGATTTCTTGGCAAGTTTCCTCTTACGGTTGACATCAAACATAGTGCCTAGACACTATGATGATAGGTCCTACATAAATGCATAGATATCTAGAGAAATAGAAGGAACAGGGTTACTTTAAAAGATACAGCAAAACAACAGTATATCAAGGCATTTTCTCAGAACTCATGAGAGAATATTTAAATGTTAAGCATAAAAAAACACAGTGCCAAAAAACCATTATAAAGGTTTGCACATAAAAGCTATTAAAAGATTACTATTAAAAGATATTTTAATAAGATGTTTAAAAATGACACCTAAGACTTTTACAGCAATAGAACAATACCTGCACGTCCAACATTCTATTTTAGAGAACAGAAGGTAAATAAAAAGAATTAAAATTCATGTAAAACTTGGATGATATGTTCACATCTTTGAACTCGGTACCTGGAATCTATTAATTGCTTCCCGGTTATATTTTAAACGTCACTGTTAGCGCTTTCACAGGGTATATTACATGACCAGAAGATCAATTTTTTCAGAAAAATTTTTTTAAGAAAAAAAATGTATTTCATATACACAGCAAGTTTCCATGGTGCATAAACCCTCCTTCCACACTCTGAGGAAAGCAGAGAAGCTTCTGGTTCCTGAGTGGTTACAGTGATCCCCAAATTTATTTGAAAATAAATTTTCGAAGACAGAATTCCTTAACAGGCCAATCTGATATATTTTTCTTTGTTAGAAATGCAGTAAAGTATGGTCACTGGCAGTCTTACAGGCCATAAAATATTATATTTGGTGCTTCTCTGCACTTCGTTATGATTAAAAATTGCAGACGGGCCCGAGGGAGGCACTGCTCACGTGAGGGCGACAGCACGCCCTTAAAACTTCCCCGCCAGAAAGTGCTCCTGATGCGGCTTTATTTTCTCTACACCGCAGCATCACACGACTTCTCTTCTGTTCATTTGCTGTTGCTCATTATTTTGCATACTTTTTTTTTTAGGGACAGAAATAATTTTTAACTATTTGAAGTTACATTAAAAATTTTTGCCTTCAGGTGAGAGAAGTGTCAGAAGTAAACCACAGTCACTACTGGATTCTTTAGATAAAACAGAGCATCTATATAGATGAGACAACAGTCTTTTATGCTAAACAGTCAAAGAATGTGTGTGTGTGTCTGTGTGTCACTTAAAGAAAAGACTCCATAACAGGAAAATAGCTGCTTTTGCTTTGAGGCCAGCCACACACCCTGTGACCTCATGACTGTGGGATGGTCCATGTCTTATGATCATCGTGTCAAGCTCTGAGGTCTTGCCAGGGAGAAGGCAGTGTGGGGTAAGGGATTGAGATATTCTAAGAACCAGAGGGATATTTGACAGAAATACCAAAAGAAGAAATCTTGAAATTCTGCTTTATTATTTATGCAGTTAAAAAGATAAAGAGACTTTTAAAAGGATGAAAGATTCCAATAAGTTTGCTAGATATTTAAATTTTGAAGCAAAATAAAAAAGCGGCACATATGACCCCTAGAGAAGTAGGAGGTGGTAAATAAGTTTTATCCTAAGTATCCACTAGAGGGAGCAATGCAGAAGAGAAAATTTCATTACGTAATATGTAGCATTATCTTGTTATTAACGTCTTTTTGTCAGATCAACAGTATAATATTTAAAATTTGCAACATTTGAAAGTTTTTAGTTTTAGTCAAGCAATATATATATAACCCTTAATAAATAAACCACAAGTAGTTTTAAGCCAGGAAATCTTCCTTAGATATAAGCATGTAAAAGATGAAAGATAAAAAGAATGTTTGCAAAATGCATACAAGATGAATTTGTTTTGACTACTGCAGGAAGAGAATTTTATGTTACTCTATTTAGTTTTTATTTTTTTGAGGAAGATTAGCCCAAGCTAACATCTGCTGCTAATTGTCCTCTTTATGCTGAGGAAGGCTGGCCCTGAGCTAACATCTGTGCCCATCTTCCTCTACTTTATATGTGGGATGCCTGCCACAGCATGGCTTGACAAGCAGTGTGTAGGTCTGCACCCGGGATCTGAACCGGTGAACCCCAGGCCGCTGAAGCGGAACGTGCGAACTTAACTGCTGAGCCACCAGGCTGGCACCAGGAAGAGAATTTTAAATAATAAACAACTATATAGGTCCTCAAATCACATCTTCACAGAAATTGAGACTACCTCCTGATATTAAAGCATAGTTCTCGAAAAAAGAATGCCATTAAAATAGAATGAAGTGACGAAAAGCCCTCTTTTCTCTTTAATTTGAAGAATAACAGTGTCCTGGTAATATAACTCCTTCCCAATTTGAACATAACACTCATAATGAAATGAAAATGTTAAGTACTTGCTTGAACCTAGTGTTTTTATAGTCTCTCTTTCTCTGCATAAATATGTAAATCAGTTTCTTTCCTCGCTCTAAGTAGTTAATCTATACAAAAATCCACAGGAGAAACTTCTTAATAGGCCTGTAGTTTGACTACACATGGCTGCTTGCTGGATTTGTTCCTCTAATAAACTATTCCAACTTCTGTTTTAAGGATGAGGGAATTAACTACTAACAAAGTAAAGAAAACCACCCAGGTCATGCAATAAACCTTGAAAATATCATCTTATATTTAGGGAGTCAGACATTTAGGGAGAGGTATCCAGTAAGACACCGCAATGGCTACAGGATTCCAAATTCTTCTGATGAGCATCTCTTCCACAAAAGTAGTAATGGTTTTTCTTGGGAGGCACGTCTCTGAAAATTCAAACTTAGAAGCTATGTCAGACGCATGCGATCATGTGTAGCACGTAAATAAAACCTGATATGGTAAATAAAGATATCATACTCACCGTTTTGCCTTGGAGGCTCTGGGGACTAACAGACTGTGAAGTCAGGCCAGCTGGCATTGACCTCCTGTCAGGCACATAGACATGCTAAGAAATAAAGGCACAGTATAAACTCCGTGGTCAACGTCAGCGATGAGAAGTCTTGAATTTATATTATAAAATGCCACTTACAAAATGCTATTAGTGCTTACGAAAGAAGACAGAACTAAAATTTCTTGACTAAAATACAGATGCTCAAGAGCAGAGTAATTCTATATAATCCGGCTCAGTGGTTCTCAAACTTATTGGTCTCAGGACCCCTTTATATTCTTCTTCTTTTTTATTTTGGTGAGGAAGATTGGCCCTGAGCTCCTATCTGTTGCCAATCTTCCTCTTTTTGCTGGACAAAGACTGCTGCTAAGTTAACATCTGTGTAAATCTTTCTCTATTTTGTATGTGGGACGCTGTCACAACATGGCATAATGAGCAGTGTGCAGGTCTGTGCCCGGGATCTGAACCTGTGAACCCTGGGCCACCGAAGCAGAGGTGGCAAACTTAACCACTATGCCATTGGGCCGGCCCCAAGACCCCTTTACATTCTTAAAAAAAAAATTTAGTGACAACAGTGGCATTGTTTTACAGTTTTGCAAATCTCTTTAATGTCTGCCTAGATTTTCATATTTGCTTCTGTATTCAATATGTTGTGATAATCTCTTTAAGTGGAAATACATGAAGAAAATCTACCCTTGGAAAAGGGAAGAGAACTTAAATAACTTTTCTGGATAAGTTTAGCTATGCATCTTTGAGATTGCAATAAAGCTGGAAAAGTGGTATTTTCTTAAAGGTTAGTTGCAAAGCAGTATCTGAAACCCTATCAATGAACTTCTCATACTTTGTTACATTAACACCCATTGGTCTATTTGCACTTTGAATGAATCTTTTACCCATCCATGATCTAGTAATAGCAAACACTGCTCATGTGGAAAATACTGGTTTGGTGACTTATGCAGACTTCCAAATGTGGACACACACTAGTATACAAATAGCAGTAACTCACATTTGTTAATACCACCGCTGATTTTTAAGCACTAGAAAACAGTCAATCTCATGGTGGCAGGTACAAGATTTTCAAATTCTAATTTTTGTTTGAAAGCTCAGATGTTGTCATCAGCAACACTGTCAGTTGTTTCCCTTGAAGTGACAGGTTAACATTTCACTCTGAGAAGTGTCTGTCAAATACCAAGTATGAACAACTACAGTTAGCCTGTCATTCGTCCTTTCAAGTAAAAATGATGTTTCATGAAAAAAGGAGCTAGTCCAGCTTGCAACTCAAAGAATCACCCAAGTGTTTTCCTGTGAGACAATCTTTAGGACTTTGGTATGCAACAGAAATGCTTTAAACACATTTCTCACTTCATCACACAGACTATTAAAATGATATGTAATAAAAAGTGGAGATTGAATAAAATTATCTTTTACTGTTTCATCAAAGGGATTCTTAAGTGAAATTGCTACTTTATTTATTTTTATCTCAAGTATGTGTCAGTGAAGCATACAATGACCACTAGTACAGTCTGGAGCCACTCCCTTGCTTTATGCTAAGGTGCCAGTACTTTTACCCACCATTGCTTATCCCCTATTAGAAAATGGTAACACAGTGAATAATGCTTTATTGTTATTACAAAACATTTTGAGTTTACTTACAGACTCCCTGAGAGGGTCATGGAGACTCAGGGGTCTGTGGATCATACTTTGAGAACCACTGATCATATCAAGGAAGCTGACAGGATAGTTTGAAAGAAAAATCTGGCAACGCTGGAGCAGTTTTTTGAGCGGAGGAAGAGGAGGAGACGTTTAGCTGACTGGCAACTGGATAGACAGCACACCTTCACCTCATATTTGTTGTTGAAACAGATGATAAATCTTGGGCAAGAATATGAAAACTACTAACAACCATGAGAACGCTTTTCAGCCACACACTAAATTGTATTAGACCAGTTTTTTCTTGAATATTGTGATCATTTTTATCAAACACGATTTAGCCTTTGGATGTACCAAGTGACAAAATATCGAACTTTGTTACAGTGGAGTTCAAAGTGAGCCTTTTTTTGGTGAGGCAAACTAAAGCTTCCTCCAAAGGAAAATTCTTGATTGATTGATTAATTTCTAACTAACATTTATTTATGGAAAAATCAAGGAAATGCTTTATGCAGTGATGTCACTGAAGGATTCAGCCTGTCACAAGGATAAGAAAAGATGCATTTTAAAATGGTAAAAAGCAAGAAATACTTTAGCATTACAAAGAAAATGAGAGAAAAATTCCTTTTCACTTTAGGACAGACATTAGAGAACTGGCTGCATATAGGCTGATTGATCAAAACAACTGCTTTAGCATCATGAAAAGCTGATCGATACAAAGCACTCCGAATTCACTTCAAATAATCGACTAAGCAAGGCGTAAGCCAACTCACAATACAAATTAAAATATGATCTCAGTCTGTATCTTAATTTTTAAAACATATAAATACTAATAAGCATTGTTACTCTAATATTAAAGTGGGTATCTAAGCAGGTATTTCAATATGCCATATATTCAGCTGGTTAGAAGATGAGGCTGCACTTTGATCTTAGCAAAGAACAGGATGAGCCTGACACAAGAGTGCAGGTACGCTGGAAGAGGGCAGGTGGAGAATTGGCAAGTGTGTCAAGAGCCAATAAAAATGCATGCGGTCTTAACCTACATGCAAAGTTGATGAGATCTGCTATCAAGCAGAGAATGCATAATGCATCTGCTCCAAAGAACTCTTTCCGTGCTCCTGAGAGATGAAGCGTTGCAAGCTTAGGTTTTATACAGGAGATTTTGACATTGCAGAATACTCTTCCTTAATTCTTAAAACCAAAAAAGAAGGGCTGCCTTGCTTACCTCCTCCCTATTTGTCACTCACATTTAAAGAACAGAGTGCTAGAAATAAAACCCAGCATCCGCACAGCAGAAGTTCCCACGGGATTAGCAGATCTTTTACCTTAGGGTGATGGGCCCTGTGCCTGCGGTCTATCGTCACATCTCCTCTCTGAATGGGTGAAGACACTTCTGATCTGTAGGTTCGCTGAGGGGAGTATCCCTGATAAGCAGCAATTGACCCATGGGAAGGTGATGTGGGAATAGAGTGCATGGTCTGGTCAGAAATATTAACCATGGTTTTAGGACTGGTCAAAGTGCCATGACGAGGGAGGGTGCTCTGCTTATTATAAAACTGACGCTGCTGCCATTCGTAAAGCTGCCACATCGTGTCATCTCTCATTGATCTCCGCTTCTCTTCCACTCCAGGTCCTGCTATTTTGTCATGAGTGGAGGGGGTCACGCTGCAGATACTTTCAGGCCTGGTCTTGCTGTTTCTTGGGAGAGTTCTATAACCTTCAGGGTAGCGGGCCACGATCTGGGCTCTGTGGCTTGGCATATTTCTTGGTAGTGTTTGGTAAGAAATTATTCTAAAATAAAAGAATAATTGAAATGTAAAAATAAAGGAGAGAGTGGTTTTCTAGATTCTAGAGTACATTTTCTTTTCTTCTGGCATGTAAAATATACATTAGGACTTATTTTTCAAAAGATCAAAATATTATACAAGTTATAAATTTGATGGATTCAATACATTAAGTAAACAGCATCCATGTTACTTACATAAAGCCTATTAATTCCACACAATGTGCAGTTTGGTTTAAAGAAGGAAAAATGTTAAACTTCTTTCAGAAATAAGAATGTTCAAGATCTAACCTCAAACCTGTCTCCATATCTTATTTGTTTTTATATAAATAAACTCCTAGAATGTCATTTTCATACATTTCACCAGCACAGTTGCATAGGATTTCTGTGTATGCATGGGATATTGAAAGTATTTGGTTGTGCCTATGGAGCATGAAGACAGGAAATGAACTAGTGCAGGTGTATGTGACAACTCTGCTGCACCATCTCCCTCAGACAGCATGACTATGGGAAGAAGCACATCAGTAGATTTCTGGCTGGAATAAATAATTTCCCTTGATAACTTTCCTTAATTTGAAAAATAAAAATGACTTGAAGCTAAAGCTCAAAATTCAATTATTTACAGACAAAATACTTAAACATGACAACATTTCAGATATAAAACTGCAAATCTTAGGAATTTTACAATGTTTCTGACATAGAAATTAATATTTCATGAATGGTAATCAACATTTGTGGGGAGCTTTTTAAAGCAATGCAAAAAATTCCTTATGTATATTAAGCATTTAAAATAAAGTTCTTTTAAAATGCTAAATGTTTAGATATGAATATGTAATGACATATTACTAAGCATAGATTATTTCAGTTTCCTAAAATGAAAGAATAAAATTTCAGTTTATGATTTTTTAAAAAGACAGTGATAAAAATATCTTTTTTGAATTTATCAAAACTATCCTTGTGCTAACTTCGTGCTGGGTCACACATATTATATAAAAAGGATTTTAAAAAGTCAATTGAAAACTCTAAATAAAGTTAGCATTTGTCTTTCCCTATTACCTTCAGAGGTAAGTATAAGGTATAATTACAATTCAAATTCTAAATGCAAACATAACCTTTTAACAATAGCAACCACAATAAAATCTAGATTAAAAAGAACAATATTAAATCACAAGTATTCATCTTATGCACCATCTTCTTTGGCATAAATTTATATCCTAATATCATATCTAATTCAACGAACCAAACATGTGGGAAAGCTGGGACCCCATAAACCCAGGTTTCCTGATCTCTTCTTTCTATGTTTAGTTAGTACCTTTCTCCTGGTTAGTTATTGTATCTTCGCCATAGAGTATACTTGGGAATTGTGCATGCATAATTGCATAATATTTTGCTGCTTCCTAATGGGTGGTAAAATGTCAAAGATGTTGGTGATTACATGGGCCAGAAGACTCGATTTGTAAGTTACTTGACCATACTCTTAAGAATCTGGGCAGCCCGGGCTGATAATCTGGATGTCAGAGCTCTCTTTTGACCCAAAGACTGCTCTCAGTAACAATGCATAAATACTAATGTATTATAAAAAAAAGAGATTTCATTATGATCAGATGTAATAAATTGGGTGCATCCTGGGCTATGAGCCATGGTAACAACAAAAATCCCTGCACAATTTGTACCTACTAGGGCAGTAAAATTACGTTACCTTCATACAAGTGAGAGAGCCTCATGTTAGATACACCTTTTTGTGGCTTAAAACACCCACAGAGGGGATCCAGTTTTGAATAACAGAGCAATACAGTGGAAAAAAGCAGTTGATCAAAACGAGGAAGGCTAAGTTTTGATTCTTGCCTTCCTACTAAGTATGGAGACCTTAGATGAGTTACTTACATCTTTTGGGATTCACACAACGATAAAGTGTGTGTTTTGTGGGGTGGGTGAGAGAGCATGAGGGGAAAAGACCAAGACATCATATTCCTTTTAATATTTTGGTTAAGAAAGAGTTAGTGAGCCAGCTAGAACTAGAATGCAGGTCTCAATTCCTTTTCATTATGCCAATGATTCCCAAACTTTTGTACTTACTGAAAAAGTAAACTAATCCTTGTATTTTAAAAACTTCGCCAAAAGTATGGAAATTGTTTTTTAAAAACCTACTTTACTTTTTTTATCACAATGATTTAACTAAAAATAAAAAGATACCCTCCAAATTAGGAAGGGCATAATCTTAAAGTGCTAGGGTTCTTCATATGCTATCAAAATCTGGCCGAAACCTTCTGGGATTTGGTTTTCTCATCTAGAAGATGATTTGATCATAAAGTTATTTTAAAGTTCTAAAATCCCATGTCTTATTTTGTACTTGAAATATTTCCAATTCCTTCAACCATTCCCCCTAAGCTAAATTTCCTTCATCATGCTGGTTGTTTGTCAGCTTTTCAAGCCTGCTTAAAACAGCCCTGTTCAAAACTGAACAAAACCTCCCAACCCAAGAACCACTGCAGGAAGCCCAACCATCTGATGACCCCAGGACTGGAGTGAGGGAGAAAAGTACCCAATACTCTGATGAAATCAGTATAAAGAATTCAATTCTTTGCTGCTTTCTCCATGTATATTTCCTATTTTCTTCCCTGCCTAGTCTCCCTTCCTATCCTCACCTTCTCTGTTAACACGAAAGCAAGAAACTGGACCAAGTCTAGAGTTGGCCACCCCATGGCTATCTGCTCAGAAAGTGTGTCAGCAGGGGAAGTTGATTCCATCCAAGAAATTCTGCTCTAGCACTAAAGCAATTTACCCCAACATACCATGGTTTATTTGGTCATTCATAAATTCAAGAAATATTAGAGTGACCTTAATAAGCAAAAGGCTCTGGATTAGGCACTGAACTGTATCCCTGAAGCATACACGGACAATATAAATGATGATAACTTTATATATTGTTTGGAAATCAGTGAAAAGATCATTAATAATCATATAAAGAAGGGGACGTACATTGTCAATCTAAAACACACTAAAAACTGCCTATAAACAAATGTTTAAATTCCATTTCAGAAATCTAATTATACCAAATACCTCTATCAGAGCTCTGAAGCATTCATACCATGTGAGCTGGTTCCTGGTGTAGAGATGTATACTGAACTTGAACTGTCCACCTATCATATGATCATTAGCAGCTGCAGGCTATTTTCCTACTAAGCTTGGCTAATTAATGACTACAAAATTTAAAAGGCTCTTCTGCCACCTTTGGAACCACTTTTGGGGAACTTTAATAAAAAATTAGGTTATTATCAAGTAAGTTTATTTTTATCCCATATATTCTCCAGCATTTTGAGACCTGTTTTTCAAAAGCTATGGTTTCTTTCCATGGTTTTCGCCAAAGAAATTCAAATTAAGCAAAGTGTGACTTCCCTTTAAGTGAAAGCTTAAGAAATGAAGACTGTGAGCTCCTTCAGCAGGTTTAGGGCTCCGTTCACCAGCAGCTGCCTGTCACACACCATGAAAACCCTGTCCCTGTGATTATGCCATGCAGAATAATGGCCTAAGGCACCAGACATCTCAGCAGGGCCTGCCACCTCACAAAGGAACTGAAAGGCTCTGTCCGCAGGTGCAGGGAACTCCTATCTGACCAAATATTAAACTTCTTTTCTTTCCATCAGAACTTTAATAATAAAAGCAACCCTCTCATAAGTGTTGCAAAATCAATTATTCCACGAACTACCATTACGCTTCTTTCCACCAATAAAAATGATTTTATTACACAACATCACAACTATTTTTTAAGTATGAAATTTATATAATAATGTAGCTAATATAGCTCAGTGATCCAAATGGGACTGAAGCCATGAACCCGAAGGAACAATGTGGAGAAAATCTTAGCTCAAAATAACCGAAGATCAGCCTGCGGAAGCTGCAGGGCTGCATTCAAAAGAAAAGGTCAGTGACAGCCTTTATGTATGTTAAATATCCCCATCAAGGGACCTAAAAGTGCTTAGACACATATGTAAGTCCCAAAACTTAAAAAACGAACTTCCAGAGATTTGTTGAACCCCTTTGACTACACACTTTCGACCTTAAGAAAATATGATTTACTTCAGGAAAAGCGATTCCACTAAGAAGTGAGATTTAATTTGCTGGGTAGAGATTCAGGGAATCTTCTAGCTGGGATTTTTATTATCGTTTCCCTGAAAATGATTACCTTAATAAGTACTTCTAAACATCCTTTCATTTGTTTTTTTTCCAGAACTATCTCTGGCCTCTCTTCTGTCTAATCAAATCTCATTTTTGAAACAGCAAATGTTTCTCCCAACTCTCCCTTGGGAAAATTAGGAAAGTGAGGCGTGAGGGTGGGGAAGAAGAAAATGGAAGTGAACAACATATCACAGAATGTTTCTGCAGCCTGGCTGAGATAACAAAAGATAAAGCCAAGCGGGCCCAGGCCTCTGAGCTGCACTGCTAAGAGAAAAGAGACTGCCTGACAACCGCAGACGTCAGCCATGACCGCTGAGCAAACTGGAAGGACATTCCTGTACCTCAGAAGTTTCACTATTAAAATAGTTAATCTTCATTTAATCTTAATAGTAACGTCATTGTTTTCTACTACTGAGAGGTAAGTGTTACAATAACTCTTCGGTTAATTTTTAGGCACACTCGTACATGAAAGTACTTTCAAAGTTTTGCATCACCAAATTCCCACCTAATGAGAGAACAATTTCTCATCCACAGGCTCCTAGTTTCTTCCATTTCCTCTGGCCTTTAGTTTTGGTCTCCTTTGTAGGCCCCTTCATCCTTTTTTTCCTTAACTGTAAATGTTCTTTCAGCTTCTCCCTTCGAATCTTATTTCATCCAGCCACCTGCTGAATTAATTTATCTACTCTCATTCTTACCTTTAAGGACTTCTGCTATAACGATGATGCCCCAAACCTTATTCAAGTCCAGATCTCTCTTCAGAGATACAGACAACAGGCGCCTCAAATTTAACCCGTCCAATCACTCATTACCTTCTCTCTTCCCAAATCTTTTCTATGCAGTGAAAGGCACCAGACAACCCTTGATAACCACGCCAAAAAGCAGGGTGTCATTCTTGATTTCCCCCAGCCACTCAAACTAGACTTGAGTGAGACTACTTTGCAATCAAGCACATCCGACCACTCAACTAGTCTTGTCAGTTACATCTTGAATACATCCTCTTCCTCTCCTCGTTCCACTTACTCCATTTTTTTTGAACTTTCTCCAATTCATTCTCCAGATTCTGCAGCTGGAGTGATCTTTCTGAAACACCAATCTCTTCTGGCTTCTTTCTCTCCAGCCTTATTTCTCATCTATCATCACAGCAGTTAGTTATACCTAAGCCATAATGGATGTCTGTGGATTCCTTTCCCTGTTCCCTGTCAACTCTGGAATTTTGCATATCTAAACCAAGATAAGTATACTATCCTTTCTATCTCGACTTGTATTTCATCTCCTCCAGAAAGGTTTCCCAGAATCCTGAGATTGTGTTGGTTGTCCCTGAAACACATTCTTACAGCATCCTGTTCTTCCTTCACTGCATTTGTCACAATACACTGCATCTGCTTCTTTTACTCTCTCCTCTACTAACTAGGTAAGAATCTCTGTGAGAAATCTGGACTAAATCTTTTCACTATTTTACTTTCTGGTCCCATGTTTAGCACATAGTAGTTATACAATAAATACATGAAAGAACAAGTGTGTGTATGAATGAATAAATGCTTAGATGAATAAATATAATTCATGTGCATTACGAGTTTAAGAAAGCCAAGGAATGAGACTGAGAATGAGAGAGCATAAGCCTTTACTGTCTTCACATTACTCGTCTCAGGAGATCCTTGCATTGCACCAAGCTGCAGAAGCTACTAATGGAAGACAGTCAGAGCAGGGTAGTGGGGAGAGTGAAGACAAGTTTTCATTGGGTGTGGGGTGGGGGGGAGAAAGAGTGGGACTAGGTCTTGCTCCCTTCCTCATCCCAAACAAACGTGATCTCTACCCACAGCCTAAGCCTTCCCTTGTGCAAGGCCAGGGAGGATGACTCCTCGCCATTAACAAAGTTGGGTGACAGAACAATGGGGGACAGAGAGAAAATACATCTGATTACTATGAAGAAAAGATATAGCAATGAAGCTGTTAACATCTAAAACACAATTTAAACTAATACTTTTAATCAGTATCTCAGAAACCAATCTCCACCAACACAGCATGAAAGAAACCCGGGTTCATAACACATAACGACAAGACACTCACCCCCTGGCTTCTTCTTCGTGACCCCTCCCCTTCTGGATTTTAATCCACTGTTCCAACTGTTGCATTGAATTCGTTCTCTGTATGACTCGATCAACCTCTGTGTGTAAGGGCCCTGCATTTGGGTGGTTTCCACCTCTAAGATCTGCCAGGCTAACATTGACTGTTTTGCTCTCTGAACTATTCACATTGACTGGCCTGTAGTGTCCAGCCTGAACTGGGCATGTTGACCTGCTCTCATATTCAGATGGCAGAGAATTCAACTTTACGCTGTTAATTTTTGTTAAAGGTCTATCTTGACCATCCTTCTGAAATCCGTATTTTTCAGCTTCTAATGCCTTTTTTTCTTCAGTTTTGCTTATTTCCTTGTTTTTCTGGTTATTTTGGCCCTCTGGTTTAATTAGCACTCTATGGTTGGGAAAGTTATTGATTTCTTTAGTTGGTGCATTTTCAGATGTAATCTTGTCCACTCTGAAATCAGAGAAGAAAATCATAGTAAGTTAGGTGAAAACTTGGCACATGTTATTTCTGGGATTCAATCTAGGAAAAACATAAAATTACCTCTGACTCTATGAAAAAAACACAAAGGGTCACAGAGGACAAATCTGCACAAACTCCCAATGTTGTAGTACGAAAATTCAAGCACAACACCAGGATGTATAAATAGAAAGGGGAGAAAGAAAACACAAAATATACAGTGTATGAAGCCCTGGAGGATAAAGAATGATGAGTGTCCCCACCGCTAGAAATTTGGAAATAAAGCAAATAAGATTGCCCTTTGACAGCAAAACCACAAAATCCACAGTTGAAGGACCACAGAGCTAGTCATTTGAAATAAACAACATGGCATCCCGCCAGGAGGGCTAATTCATCATGAGACAAACATGAGGCTGGTTTGTGGAAATGGCTGCACCAGGAAATTATAGTCTTATGCTATCAAAGATCTGAACCATGTGACTAACTGTATCCAAGAGGACCTGAGTTTCAGTTAAGAGCTCTTGGAGCCAGACTGCATGCCTTGCAATTTCTTCAGCTTGTAGCCCTGCCTCTTACTAGCTGTCTTTGGGTAAGGTGCAGAAATTTACCACGCCTCAATCTCCTCAGTGGTAAATGGGGATAATTGCAGCACCACGGTGACACGATTGTTGTGAGGACCAGATAAATCTATGAGTGGCTGCCACAGATTTTATTACCATTATCATTCCAACTCATCAAGCAATTTTAGATTAGAATCTGGCATCCCGTGTCCATCTCCCCACCGGAGGCATGTGCTGCTTAACAGCATGTGTCTGGGCCACTGGACAGTTTTATTGCTCACCATTCCAGCTGCTATAGCTAAGTCTTTTTGATGAGCATCAGCTTTCTTGAGACCGATCACTTCCAGGCTCTGACAAGACCAAGCTGAGTGTCTGAACCTGCATGGAATTGTCAAGATCATGCCACGTCGGGAGGCCTCTCAGGAACTAGCCAACCTTCCACATTTCAATATATAACAATGCTACTACAGGATCCTAAGTGTGGTATTGCTGTCAGTTTCAGTGATGTGTGGAAAACACATAATCCATACATATACACTATATATAAATAGTTTGGAATAGGATCAGTGAGGAAAAAATGGAAAGAAATGTGACTATTTTCCTTGGAGCAAAGTTATGGAATTATCCATATGTTTAGGTTAGATACAACTTACGGCTTCTAGATTGGTAGCAATATTAGACACTGGGAAAGTTTATGAAGATACGCTATGGAGCTTCTTTCCCTTGAAAGGTAAAAGTCAGAGATGATTTACACTAAAGTGAATTTACCCTGGCTAAATTTGGGTGGGGGAGATTTTTAACATCGAATATCAAATACCTGAAAAGATTTTTAAAACTTAGTTACCTCTAGTCTTTCTAAAGCTATTATTTTAAATTAGACTGTATTGGCTTTTTTCTTTTTCCAAAGATTTACCATTTAAAAAATGTAATTCAAAAAAGACACATATGCTGACTTTCCTCTAAATGGAACAAAACTGATTCAGAACTGTATACTAAGATAACATAAATAATGTAAAACTTGTGATCTAATTTTTAAAAGTGACATTTAAGTTATTACAGAAGATACATAGAAATATAGAAAATGAAAATAATGAGCCTGGAGATAGAAATTATTCAGAGAATGTCTATTATGCTTAGATTCTTTCATGCCATAACTGATCTGCACACTAGGGGACTATGACATTGTACTTCACAGGTCAGATACTTTATGAATTTAGAAGAAATGAACTATCTAGTTAAAAATTGGATATCTCTTATCTCTTAGGTGGTATCTCTTATGTGTTAGGCGATACACCTTGATAACTATTCCTAAGTATTCTGGCCATATAGGAAAGAGAGCCCAAGCAGACAAAATCTCCCTATCCATATGAAATAAAATATTACAATAATTAGGTACAGTCAATTTGAATTGGTTAAGACAAATGGGGCAGGATAAAAATGCTAACAGCTAGAAGTAGAATAAAAGATGTAATTTCTACAGGATAATGGTGATGGACACGAGGCTGGGCACACAGATGGTGCTCAATCGTTCCTGGCTAGCCACCCAGATTATATCAATACAACAGGCTAAAAATTGTTCCCAGTACATAATCAACTAATAGGTTGTCAGAAGTCAAACCAAAATATCGACTGTCATCTTTTTCACCCTAAATTATGGGTTTTTAGAGTGGAAAATACAAGAAAAGAAAATGGACATAAATTGAAATTCTGAGATAAGTACAACATACCATATTGACATTATCTGGAAATAAAATTTTAATTATTGATTTCTGTATTCTAATAATTGCCTGAAAAATTTACTCTGAGGTTAAAATTATCTTAGGATTTTCAATTAATTCTTTTCACTTACACATTCTCTTTGGCTATCAGTGCTAATCACCTCGGCTTTACTTCCATTTGGGTCATTTTTACACATGGAATTCCAAAGTGGATTTTCCTTTTATTAGCTCTCAACCTAGAACATGCATATGGTTGAGGTGCGTTTTCTTAAAAATAGGTATCCTAGAGTTCAATCCTGGGCCTTCTTCACTTTTTTCGCTGTCTTTTCCCCTAGCTCTAATTACTAGTGATTGGTTTAGTTGATTTGGATTTGATATTTTAAAAAATAAACACAAACATATACCATCAACTTAAGTCTTTTAACCAACAAGTCAAGATTTTATTAATATGTACACTGGAAAAAACAAAAAAGACTAAAGATATACACTGTAACAATCTCCTAACTTCCTGAGAAGAGAGAAAAAAGACGAAACTTACAAGTTAGCATCTTTTTAATATAAGGCAGCTGCTCAACTGTTGCTAAACTGGAAAAAATTTAATTGTATCATGGATCTTTCTTCAAATTACAGAAATATAAATTTTTTGTTAAAGATTTTAATTTTCCTTTTTCTCCCAAAGCCCCCCAGGTACATAGTTGTGTATTTGTAGTTGTGGGTCCTTCTAGTTGTGGCATGTGGGATGCCGCCTCAGCATGCCCTGATGAGCGGTGCCATGTACGCGCCCAGGATTCGAACTGGCGAAACCCTGGGCTGCTGAGGCAGAGCTCACAAACTTAACTACTTGGCCACGGGGCTGGCTCCTATAAAAATTTTTTTAAAGCACATTATTCAGCTGCTATTTATGGAGTTTCGAAAGAGATTTCCTCTCACTAGTTCTTAACATAGTTTAATATTAAAATGATTCATATGTTCAAGCAGGAAAAGAAAATCACACTTTGATCAACTTTAGCAGTACACATTTATATTATCAAGGAATCTGAGTACTGAAGTCTCAAAAAAAGGTAGGTAGAATTCATCAAGAAGTAGATATATTTAGAAATAATCTAAACACTTGATGAACTATATTCTGGAGCCATTCATCATAAAAAAAAAAATCAGAATTAACCAGGAAATGCTGAAGAAGTAAAACTCATCAAAAATTTTTATTTTAATTTATTAAACTTCAAACATACAACATAATATAAAAGCACAGTGAAATTAACTTCGTGAGTATAAATTCTCTTCTAAGATTTAGGACCTTAGAAAACAGTGTCATGTGTAGTTGTAAGATAACAATTAAAAATGTACTTACCGGAAATTAAAGGTAATTCTGTAAGAAGAAAGAACATTCAGTTTGAATGTTAGGATTCTGGATTCCCCTCAGTACACTGATAGGTGAAAATGAATAAAGAGGGAAGGTGGAATAAAAATGCAGGTGGTATCTGAAACTAACTAAAGGTGTATTAGTTTAATACACAACATGAACTAATCCTTGCTTTCTGAGGAAGAAATGATTTCATATCATGACTATTAAAATGACATGTACTATGACAGTGACATACTTGCAAAGCATGGACTAAAATGTAAGTGGAAATCACCATTATTTTCCCTACAAGCCTTTACCTTTTCACAGGTTCTGTCTGGACCAGGGCAGCATCTAACATGGCTTTCATCCATAACTCCATTTCCTTTCCTGTATCAGTGCAGAAATAATAGGTCCGCATGTTTGGATGGGCTGCCTGATTAAAAATGACACGATGGTTTTAAATAGAAATATGGGATCTGTAAAAGAAAAAGAAAGCAAGCTAAGTGGTCCCCTATATACACCACTACTATCAAATCTCAGAGAAAGTAGACTTGTCATATACAGATATAGAAATGAATGACTTAAGAAAAATATAATTCAATCTTGGAAAATATTAATTATTAAATATTTAATATTAAATATTAAATTTTTCTCCTAACTTTACCCTTTTGCTTTTAGTTGAAATATACTTGTATCTTAATATAACATTTATGTCTTGAAAAGGATATAATTATTAAGTTTTTTCTAACTTTACCATTTTTATTTTAAAATTAAAGAACAAAAAGTGTAGGGGAAGGTAAGGAGATAAGAAATGAAGCACCTAGTTGTGCCTGTTCCATGTACACAGCCCTAGTAATTTCCATTTACTGCAATTCACATCTTTTTACTCAAGAATGTTCCAGAGCAACCAGCAACAAAATTCAATGAAGCATTTCCCCCAAGGGTTAGCAATTCCTTCAGTCCTCAAAAGGTGCTGCTGTTAAAGCATTTTGTCTAATCCTTCTAGATACCTACACACAAACATAAAAGATTTATAAGTGATCCAAAATGGCATTTCCCTTTAGCTTCTCTTCTCGAGTTTTAGAGATAAAATGTAAATATTTCGGGTCCGTGAAAGAAGGCCTTTATGGTGGTTCAATCTGCCGCTACTCCAGAGAAACAGAAGAAAACAAAACAAAGAAGGTGCTGATGAGGGATTGCTACCCAAGTGCGCAGCTTAACTCGGGGGCTGACGGCGCACAGGGCGACAGCAGCAGTAGCTGTTTGAAAGGAGGAAAAAAAAAAGCCGAGATGGGGACTTCTGTGGGGGACACATTCTTAACTTCCATTTAAAAATGCCTCTGACAGTTTCCTATTAGACACTGAAAGACTAGGGAAGACTAAAAAAGGCTATTTCAGCACAGAATGAGGTAAAGAGTACTAAGTGTGTTGCTAGCCTGGTAAATATAAAAAGATGAGAGGAATAAATCTGGAGATACGCACTTTACTCCAAGATCTTGACTATCTGCTTTACCTAGAGTGTCAAATCAGCTTCATCAAAATCTTTTTCAGAAAGAATTAGGGTATAAACAAATTCAATAACCACAGTGATCAAAATAACTACATACAACAAATCTCACTTGACCATGTAAGAGAGAGAAACCTATCTACAGAAACAGCGCAAAGGAAACAGCTTAAATGCTACACGCTGTTAAAATGATGAAAACCACCACAAAATATCACTGGACTGTTGGATGGGATTCTGGAGAAATGAATAAAGACCACTGTCCATATCTGTGATCAACAGAAGGAACGGCGGGGGCTGGTGCTAAGAAGATTCAGTAGTAGCCAGGACTCAGACACTAATGGACCACCCCACGCGTGCCATCTGTCACATGGAAGTATGTACCAGGTGATGGCAAACTTCTCTATCTAGTTTTAAGTTCCACAATCGTCCAGAAGTTCCTACTTACCACTGTGATAAAGAAGTAGCATCAATGTCAACAGACTTGGCAGGAAAAGCAGCTCAGCAATTCAGAGGAAACAGAGAATTTGAAACAAATTACTATTCTTGTTACAGATAAAATTTAGCCAAATAATTACAGAGAAAATAGATTTAACATGCATGGCCACTTTTTTTTTTGCTATTTTAATATTCTAGTGGTTTTTTTTTTAAGAGTCTAAGAACCCTGCAAAATATCCTATGAATAGAACGAAGCCAATAAACATTTGCCAAACTGATGAGCAAGCAAAAACATTTAACTCCACGGCCAACAGCAGTGCTAGCATCACACAGTTTTACACGCGTACTTTATCAAGTTATTATTTTAGGTCATCAGTATTAAACTTTATTAGAGCATCTTAAATATTTAATTCTGTTTCTCTGGTTCACACTGCTAATAAAATTTATTGAAATATGAAGCTAGTCCCCTCTCATCCACAGGTCTTCGCTCAGACAGTACTTTCTCATTGAGGCCATCCACCACCCCCTCCCACTATCAGCTCCCTGCTCTTTTTTCTCCATAGCTGATAATGTAATACATTAATTAGCAAAAGTTGTAAATCAGCTGTAATCCTGAGTATTCTTTAAAAAGTTGGATGGGAACAAAAAGCAGAATCAATTTTATGATGGTATAAACATTTTCACTGTCAAATAACAGCATATGTCACCCGTACTTCCTTCCTCTCTTTTAAAATGAAAAGTTTACATTAAAACCCTTTAGAGTTCTTAACTTAAAACTGATTTAAAAATTAGGTGACCCCTGAAATTTATTTCAGCTATAATCATAAAGCAAAGAATGCAGCATGGTTTTTGAAAACAAAAAATAACCAATTTAGCATTAAAGTGGTCTCTTACTTGAGGGCGCTCCACAAACCAGCGTATCACAGAGGTGGGGGTATTGTTAGTAGGGGGAAGGGGGCCCAGGTCTGCCAGGATTTATTAACAGATTTAACGCCTCAACTTCAATATTCTCTCAAAAGTACCTGATTTTCACGACATACTTAGACCCAAGAAGATCTTTGCAAATATTCTATAAGATCATAAATGTACCAATATTATGTTAAAAAACATAGTTGTTGTATCTTATAGTACTCTCCCCCCTAAATTTATTATGAGAAAATTGAAACACACAGGAACCTTAAAGAAGAGTATAATGATCACCAGGACACAGCTGTATTTACCAACTATTAGCATCTTCACGTATTTGCTTTCTGTAGGACCATTTGAAAGAATAAACATAAAGACACTTGGCCCCTAAATATTCAAGCACATGCTTCCTAACTAAAGAGATAGTCTCTTACTTAACCATAAGACTTAATTAATATATTTTAAATATAAAAATGACTGTAACGGAAATATCTTCTTATAATAATCTATGGGTCAATATCCATCTTTTAATCAATGCAAGATGCAAATACAGAATAAAACAGTATGACTATTTCCTTACCTTAAAAGCATATTTGCGATTAATGTGATCCTCAGAGGTAAGCATAGCTATCTGAAAACTAGGTAACAGTATGCTTCCCAGGATACCCTCTTCTTTCTCATCTAAGAGATAATTGAACATCTGATTAGAATTTTAAATGTTCTCCTGAAGCAGAATACATTTTCTCAAAATTTATTTTTACCAAATCAAAAGGTTCTTATATACAAATGAACTGTATTCATCTACTATTTAGGTATAAGGGAAAATATTAAATAGCAGAAGTATATACACCTCTTTACTTTTAATAAGCTTCTTTATCCCAAGCGAATCAGAAATCGGTCCCACATGTCAGAAAAATGTCAGTTAGAGATAAAAACAGCATACATTTGTTTGACATACATATTGCATTCTACAAAGCCCTTTGATATGTAATTCACTGAACATGTATTAATATATAAGTAACGACAGAGAAGCTTTATAAGATTAATCCACCCACACTTCTGGTAGGATTTAAACCTCCAAGCATTTTATGCCCAGACAAATGCATGGCTCACTTGCTCACATCCTTCAGTTTTGGCTCACACAGCTCATCATGAGCTCATGAGGTCTTCCTTGACTACTGTATTTTAAAGTGCTTCCCTTCCTAACCCATCCCAGAGTCCAGCTCTCCTCTCTCTCTGGAACTTTACCACCACCTACACTCAATACCTCTGACGCACTATTTGTCTTACTTATTTACTGATCATCTTTCTCTCCCCACTAGAATGTAAACTCCATGAAGACATTTAGAACAATAGTAGAATATGCTCAAAAAAACTGAATAAATACGTATTTCAAACTATGCTATAAAAATTATATGCCTTTTAAAACATAACTTTAAAGGCTTGCCTTTACCAGTCACTCTGATACACAATAAAGTTATGGGAATAAATTACACGCCTATAAGGCAAGCACATAAAATATACCTAGGAAAGTGACAAAATATTAATCATGGCATAGTATAGATTCACATTATTAACTTGCTGCTTGGGGGCAGAGATGTTTATGAAACTTAAAATATAGAGTTCATTGCTAGAGACCCATAAGACAAATTAATTAAGCTGTGCTGATGAACTCACCAATGAGAAAAACCATAAATGAGAAATAATTCTTTTTATTATGCTTGCCATGGGAGATTTTATTTATTTTCCCCTGATTTCTAGAATATACGGTGAAACTTTCAAAAGAAAAAGTGTTGCATTAAGTAGAGGTTATTTATACAGCTTTCTCATAACAATGGAAAAAAAATTTTACTTTTACTATTCTGTGCTCACTCAGGTATAGTTCACTAATACAAGAAAGAATGAATAGAGGTGCAGATTTAGTCAAAAAGGTAAAAAACCAAGGTAGAAAGCAGCCTCTAATTAGCGAATATGACAATTTAAAAGAACGAATCACATTTTAATTTTAAATCCAACTTTTTCTTTATATAAAGCATACACTCAGAACAGCTCATGAAGTCTTTATTAAAAATCATTTTTATCAAATAATACATTCTCTTATGTCACATAATTGGAAAAAGTGGCAAGTTGTTTCAGAGTATGCAGAGGCAGAACGGCATAGGGTGACTTCACTGGATTATCATGGATTGTTTCCCAGCCGGACACTAAGTAACTATGAGATCTTGGGCAAGTTATTATTGATGCTGGGTATCTCAGTTTCATCAACGATAAAACTGAGGAAAATAGGACTTACCCCAAAAGACTGTTGTGAGGTTTACATATGTTAATAGATAAAAAGAACTCAATAATGCACACAGCCCACAGTAAGTGCTCAATAAACACTGCCATTATTATATAAGATTAAAAGGACTGCATATAAAATCTTCATCTTCTGTCAGATGACCATTCAAAGAGTTCTTCACTAGATTCCTCAAATCTTCCTAATCATGGCATTCTTCTGTTTATGTCTCTCTCAAGCCCGACCGAAGTAAACTGTCTTACTTTCTATCAGCCAGAGGGCTTCATACACTGCCAAGCAAAAGGCAGGTACTGAGTAATGTTTGTAGAAAGACATGAAAGGTCAGCCGGGCCTTTTCTAGACTGCACGACAGCCAAACTTCCCCCTCTTCAGCGAATGTGTGAGTTCTGTAAGGAGAGGGGTTTATATCGTTCATTTGTGCATCCTACTCCCTAACAAGGTGGTGCATCAAAAGAGCTCACTGCTCCCTACCATATCACTCTAAGCCATCATCGTTTCTATACAATAACTCCTAACTAGTCTCTGCTTCCTTCCTTTCGCTTTATAATCCATTCTCCAATAGCAGCTTGAGTGAGCTTTTCAAAACATAATCCAAAGCATAGCACTCTTATGCTTAAAAACATCCAATTGTTTCCTTATGGCATTTATAGTAGAATCCAGACTCCAACAGATTTTTACATGGGTGTGATCGCCATTTCTCCCCCGTCCTTCCAGCCTCCAGCTTGGTACACTGGTTTCTTCCTGCTCCTTCAACATTCCAGATACTTCCTCACTTTAGAGCCTTTGTACTATTGCTCCCTCTGCCTGGACCACTCTGCTCACTCTAGCTCCTCCTTGTCATTTAGATCTTGTTCAGAGTGCAGATCCAAAGAGACTTTTCCCCATCTTTCACATTATGTCCATCTTTCATATTATGACCTTAGTTTCCTAAAAGCATGTATCATGGTCTTGTTTATTTGCTGTCTCCCTGACCTCTCTAGAATGTAAGCTTCATGGGAGCTTCCTCTCATGGCTGTTTCGACACACCTGGAATGAAGCAGGTCCTGCTCAACTGTTGAATGGATTAAGTCCCAGGGTAATTTTTGTCAACAGACTGACTATAGAATAGAGCAATCTAAGCGCTCTATCACAGCTGGGTCACGAATACGCCTGCTTTATTGCAAAGAACAGTGGGAATGGGGGCTCGCATCTGGTATCGGCTTCTAACCTACTGTAAAAAACAGCAAATCACTTTCTCTCTGTCTTATTCTCCATATCTGTAAAACACAGACTGATTTGTCTAAAATTCTGACAGCAGACTCTGTATGTCGGTCTACTAGATGCTTTGAGAGATACAGAGGAAACAAATGGGACTGTTGTGCTCAGCGTCGAAGAGGAGATCTGGGTGGGGGCAAAAACTTGTGGTTAAGAGAAGTGCCTGGGTGCAAATCCTAGTCCCGACACTTGCTAGTTGTGAGATCTCAGGCAAGCAATTTGACCTCACTGTCCCTTAGTTTCCTCTTGTGTGAATGGGCATAATAAGATTTCCCCCCTTAACAGGTGGCCATAAAGAAGAGATAAAATAGATCACCAATGTTATGTGCTTGGCATATAGTAAATGCTCAAAAAAAAAGCACGCTATTATGATCATCTCACTAAAATCTGATAGTTTTAATTTAAAATAAGACATTTTCTGTTGATAAAATAGTAAAGTATACATCATATACTTTTTTCCAGCCATCTGAAGGGCAGAAGTGAGCTAAATGACATTTCTTTCCTTTCTGTACTTTCTTCTTTTTTTAGATTCCTCCTGTTTGGAGAACCATACTAAAATTAATAAATATATCGAATGTAAAATGAGCATGGTTAATAATACGGAATCTCATACTCAACATGGCTTCTGAACTCACCTTTACCCTTTTCAAATTACGTTAAAAATTCTTCTATTTTAATAAAAATGATGAGCAGCACCTTTCCATAAGCAATAATAATAGCAAATTATAAGGAATTCAATGCTCTTTTTGCTAAAAATTAAAATTAAGAAATTTTTGTATGAGAAATAGTAACAAATATTTTCTTATTTCATTTAAAGCTCTAAATAGTCCATAAATATACTGTGAAAGAGAGGAAAGTGCAAATTATAAACTTAGGAATAATGCCTGAGTTATAACTCGCGACTTTCTGAAAGAGTGGGAAAACCTTTAAGGAAAATTGTAGAGTAAGCTTGGCACTTAACTAAAGATAATACCACAATTACAGCCTGACCAACAACTCTATGACAAAATGAAATTTTATAGGTTTGGTTAATTCTGACTCAGCAGTACTTCTCAACCACAGTTTGCAGTGGGGAGGAAAAAAGATGAATCCAATTCTAGTAATTTCAAATTTTGAAGATTAATATGCATTATCTTGCTTTGATAGATGACCACAAAATTCTGCCACACTTTTTTGTGTAATCACAAAGTAAATTTTAAAACTGCTAACCAGTTCTAAAATCCTGTTACAAATTATCAATTATGTGTTGACAATCTATCTAATTCTTTAGTGACTGTTTCCAACCAGACTTTAAAGTAGGGAAGAGAAGTAACTGTCTAGATTCACTATTTTAAACTTTTTTTTTTCTTCTCCCCAAAGCCCCCCAGTACATGGTTGTATACTCTAACTGTGAGTGCCTCTGGTTGTGCTGTGTGGGACGCCGTCTCAGCATGGCCTGGTGAGCGGTGCCACGTCTGTGCTCAGGATCCGAACTGACAAAACCCCGGGCCACTGAAGCAGAGTGCACAGACTCAACCACTTGGCCACGGGGCCGGCCCCCAGATTCACTATTTTATATGACAGGTGAAGTAGATTTCTATGGAGAGCACAGCCTATGTACACCTTTCATCGTTAGGTACCAACTTTATAGTATTTAACAGATCCTTGCATAAGAACAGAGACTTACCTGGACTTTGACTTAACATTGTGTTATCAATAACTTCCTAACCAGAAAATGTAAAAAAATTTTTAAAAAGGGAGTTTATGATAGCCATTTAGGAGAAATGAAGACTGCTACTCCATACCTAAGACAATACTTATATTTCCTTTCCACCAACATTAACAGCCTGGTATGTATCCTTTCCACAACTTTCTCCATGTTTCATGGAGGTCACTGTTATTTATTAAAAAAATGAGGGGTAGGAGGGGATCATAACAAATACATTTCTTTGAAATTCTTTTTTACTTGCCAATACATCATAGTCGTCTCTGATATTCTGAAATCATTTGCTGAGGAGAATTGGGCATTCAGTGGACCCATAGTTAGATCTGACAAAGCTGACACCTAAGAAGAATCTCATCAAACTAATGATTTTTATCCAGCAGGCACTGAATTCAAGGACAACATTCTAGAGTGAAGAGTCACATGCTCTTCACTCAAAACAAATCAGATTAACACAATCAGATTACAGAAATTGGACCAGAACTCAGACTAATCAGCTTGAAGCGCCATATTGTCTTCTGTCATACCTCAATCACGCAGTATTGTGTCACTGAAGAAAAGATTTTCTTGATACTATTTGTTGATAAAATAGCAAAAAAAAAACTATAATGTTTTTTCTTTAAAAAAGTAAATGACATTTAATATGTATTCTATATGTTACATAGATAATTATAAAATCATACAATAAGACAGTTTACGGTAAACTCACCTCTGTAATAAAAGAGGCAAAGGTCAGAAAGCACGAACCAGCGTTTCTTCCACAGCTTCATGCCAGTACTGTCCTGCATTAAATCAGCACAGTAAAGGATTTTTCTTTTCATTTCAGAAAATTAAAACTCATTTCTCGCGCAAGTATTTAAAATAAGCTTTCAAAACAAGGTGTGTTTGATATATGCTACATGGAAAGCTAATAAAAAAGCCAACTGAAATTTTGAGTTCGTTTTCTAGAGACTTATGTTAAGATATTCCCAAGTATACTGGTCTCTGAAGACTAGTGGCATGTGAAAGGAATACTGTTGAAGCAATCTGATTTGGTTTCACATTTGTAAGCAATTTGAAATTTACTCTTCTGAACCCATATCTGCCGGCATGAGGATAATGTAAATATAGCAGGGTAGACATTCTGGTAAACCAGAGTTAATAAATATGTTAATCTTCAACAAGAAAATAAACGTGAACTGAAATTATTCCAAAAGTAATGTGATTTAAAATGATTTTTGCTAAAGGAAACTTAGCATACAAATACATTTCATAAACACTCTCTTCTTGTTACATATACAGCTTAGGTTTTGCTCATCCTGCAGAAAATAGTGCCTATTTGGCAGCTCTTTCTAAGTAATTTAGTAATTTTAAAAAATAAAACTATAATTTTAATAAAAATTACCTTCCTACATGCAATAAAGCAAAACTACAAGAGAAAATGAAACAGAGACAACAACAACAAAAATAAAGCAAACAAGAGGCCAGTTTGTATGTGCACTGATTAATATTTCTTATTTCTAGTTATGGCCATCATCTAATAATTACTTTAGAACTGAAGAAATTATACGAGTAAAAATCTCTCAAAGTAAAAGATTTGTCTTTAAAATCGTCAGCTACGCGAAAGATGAAAAAAAATTAAATGGTATATGGTACGTTTAATTTCCTAATTCTTCCTTTAGTACAGATAATTTTTAAAAGTTTAGATTTTTAAAATAATGTCTGTAAGTCATACACTTATGACAAAATAAACACCCATGGTAGAGAAACTGGTAACACTTTCGCAATACTAAATTAATCAAGGGATCAAGAAACAAGAACAAGAATCATTTTAAATGAGTCCCATCTCCTCTATTAAGCTCAATATCGCACTGAACTATTTGGATTTATTAGAAAGACCAGTTAAAAAAATCTTTTAGCTTGGATAAGTTTAAACGTCACATAGTTGAAATATAGTAAATGATCTTTAAATAAAAAGTAACAGTTGGTATCCAAGTTACATACTCAATCAACTCAGTGAGAAACTGGCAAAACTAATTTGCTTGAATGAGTGGGAAGTCTCCGGATTTTAAGATGGTCCTCCTTCCAATACATTAGCTGCCATCCAATTTTCAGATGGAACAACGACTAATGAATGTTTCATAACAAATTCATTATGAATTTTAATGAATATAATTATTAGGTCATCTGAAAGCAATTAGCAATATTTGACAGAACAAATTAACACCATCAATGAACTCTTATTTAACCTGCTCTGTATCATCTGTATACATGTAGAATCAGAAAGACAGAACAAAGACGGATAAAGGTCTTGAATGCCGAGTGTATCATCTCGGTTACCTGGTGGTCACCTATCTGAAACTCAGCTGCAAACCAGAGAGTAAAAAAGAAAACAACAGCCTCAAAGTAGTCAAAATAGCTGTCATAAAGTCCAATGTACACACACCCTTACTAATTTCAAAATTAATGACAAGTCTCCAGGAACACTACATTATCAGGTTTCTAGACAAGAGAACATAAACCCCAACTTATCAGGGTGTTTAAGAGTGAACTATGCTTGAGCAAACAGACAGACAAGAACAGAAAAAGAAAAAACAGTACAAGCACTTAAGAGAGCTGTCTTGAGAGTAGAGAAGCAAAAATCAGAAAAATCTCAAATTATGATCAGATTTCTCTATAAACCAAAGCAGAGAAATGTATAATTGTTACATTTCTCTAGTGGTTTTTATATAAATAGAAAAATGAAGAACATCTCTGTATTTTTGTTCCATTTAAAAAATATATTCTGCCTGGATAATTTTAGCATGTTACTTCTAACATTTTCATACAGCATATATTTAATTTCAAATCTAGAAACACTTAGACAAACACGCACATAAGCTCTGTTCTAAGTAACATCCATTCCCTTTCTTTCTTCACTGTTCCTTTAACTTTCTTCAGTGGTAACAGGAAATGAAAGAATCTGGATGACTACTCTCCAGTTCCTTCTCCATTTTATATAATTGTCTAAGGGATATTCAGTCGAAAATGTCCCTTTTGATTCTGTGCTTTTTCCACATCAAATAGGCAAAAGAAAAAAAATACCTGTTTATAAAGCCAACCTCGTCTGACCACAGGTGCGTTAGGATTCCTTTTAATTGAATTTGATCTCTTTCCAAAATTGTGAACTTTTTTGGAAGCCCGTGAAGTCTAAACGGAAAGAAGCACAACATAAAATTGGCATTAATGCGTGGATAGTCGAGTTCATTTTTCATCTTCATAATTTTAATCTCTTCAGGTTTCTCTGAAACTTGCAGGGCTTAATCTTTTCAGATGAATCACTGCGATCCTGCTTTTGCTGGCATAGTTGTTTCAAGTCTAAGAATTCTGGACAAAGACTTTTCCCCCCAGGATATTACAAAAGGATCACAAGTTTCACCATCTCTCCTTTAAAATCTGCATATACAATTTTTAAAAAGGCACAGCGAGTGCGTGGCTGTTATTTTGTTCTACTTGCTATATAAACGGAATGACTGCTGAGTAAAATGACTAAAACATCTTTAAGAATAAACCAAATGACAGAACTTTTGCTTTCTATCTGCATTTAATAGTGTGGTTTCAATTAAAGAAAATTAACAGCATCAAGTCACGAGAAAAATACTCAGATATAAAATAGAAACAAACATATCACATAAGTCAAAACAAGAGGGGAAGGATCTGCTTAATGTCACATGTTTGCTGCTTTATGGACAACTCTGAACTTGAATGACACCAAACAGATGGTGTTTACTATATTCTTGCAAGTACACATAAGGATACACAATCTTCAAAAATACTGCTATGTTTAGCATGAGAACTTATTTTGGCAAGAATAGTAGTAGTAATCAACAAACATAAAAACAAGCTGAATTTGAATTTCTCTATGAAGGTAAGTAACATCAAATTCTCTCTTATTTTTCAACTTATCTAGAATCTTTTGAAATCTAGCATTTTTTACAAGAATTTTGTTTTGTGAACCTTATATTTGTACATATAGAATTTCTAAGGCCCAATATCAACTGTATTTTGTTAAAGCACGTTTTTTTAAAAATAAATTTTAATTTACTTTTGAACAGATAATGGTTAAACGTGCTATAAAACTCAAATGCTACAAAAAAAATACAAGGACCCGTCTACTTTTTCACCTCTGGGCTCCAGCACCCAACAACACCCACCCACAACCCTAGCTAGCAACCAATATCATTGTGTGCATGTGTGTGTCTATCCATCTAAAATAATTGTTTTCATAGTTATGGAAGATCTTTTTTTCCTCAAGTGACTGCCTAGATAATACCCACTCTTCTGTCCCACTACTTCTTGGAGTTCACCACCTAAAGAGAATGCCTATTTACCCAGCTCTTGGCAACATACTGTGCTATACAACTTTTTAACCTTTGCAAATCAGATAAGTAAAAATGGCGTCCTTTTCTGGTTTTAATTAGCATTTTTCATATTATGAATGTGTCTGGGAAACTTTTTCATTTACTTAAGAGTAAATTTCCATTTTCTTTTCTGGGAAGTGATTTTACAAAATTCGCCCATTTAAAAACTGGACTGTAAGCCTTTCTCTTATTGATCCATACCACTTCTTTAATTAAAAAGGAATTATTCTTTCATTGTTATATGAATTGCACATATTATGCAAGCATGGTAATTTCCTGTGGTTGAATTTCTCATTATTTTCCATTTTGACTTTTGAGTTTTATGTCATATTTAGAAAGCCCATCTACATTCTGAGTTTGTTTGTCTTTGTAAACCTTCCATTGTTCTGTGTAGTGCTTTTATAGTTTTGTTTTTAACACTTCAACACCTGATTCATCTGGAAAATTTTTGGTGAAAAGTGTGAGGCACAGATCCAAATTTCTTTCCAGACAAAGAATAGGGGGACCTCAAACCAGCTATCATATTTCTAGATTTTCATTAAAATATATTGATGAAGCATTATAATACTCAGTCATCCATTAGCATTTTATGTTATACAAGAATTAGAAATTATTCACATTATTTGAAAATTTACACTTAGTTGTAATATTCTACAAAATTTCACTTAAAAACCTTAACAATAGGTACTTAAAATAGATAATTGTCTATTATCCCTTTCTTTACAGTAACCATAATTTACCATTACAATTATTTTACTACTATAAAATATATAATTATTTTTTAAATAAATAAAAGATTACTCTCTTATTATCCTTTGATTCTCTCACTATCCATTAATTTAAGAACTGAGTAGTAACTTTGAGACAATTACAGTGTTATGATTTAAAGTGCAAGAAGCATTAACTATAAGTTTTAGAGACACACAAACCTAAGATCATAAATTAAACAATTAACATTTTCATTTCTGATTATAAAGAAAAACCACTCACTTCTTCTTCCATATGGCTATGGCACTTTTCATATAATGGACTCTCAACACGACCTCAGAGTCGCTATTACTGGCATGGGGATTCCCTTTAGCAGTAAGGGATTTTACATTTATTTTTAAATAGCGTAAGTCTGCTCTATCCAGGCATACTTAATAGTCAGAAAATGGGATTTATAGGCCATTATATTAATATCCACTTTTTAAACTTAACTTGATTCAATAAACTGCCATTCTCTCACACAAACATCCACTATATTGGTCAAATTATTCCAAATCTGAACTCTACAATATTTTAAAAAATGTAAGCCATTAAATTATTAAAATATCTTACTACTTTATATTCCAAGTCATTGCTTCTTATGTCAATTACCTTGAATGTAATCAGGTTCATGTAATAATAAAAATGAAATGATTATTCTATAATTCTAAAGTCCACTAAGTAACAGTAATAGACATTAATATATATAGACTACTAATTATACCAGTTATCAATAATTAACAGTCAGCAAAGTAACTTACTCTGCCTACAGGGCTCATTGGATGCACTGAATAATCTGAAGAAATGTTGTAGTTAGAGGCTTCATTTATCATACTTATAGGTCGTTCCTTCTTTTCTTCAGACGTCATGGTTGCAACGGTCCTGAAAATATACTATGTCAGAACGCTAGAACTTGCTGTGTATATGAACTGCTTTACAATAAAGCTTCTCTAGAGTTAATGATGCTGGTGCCCTACTTTTTCAAAACAGATGGATACCAGTTAGAGCTTAATAAGCTCTGGACTGAGAGCTTAATATTTACAATTACTTTCAAAATAACTAAGACTTCTCTTAGGCACAATGTACGTTGATACGATGTCTATTTTAATAAGCATTACTATAGATATTCCACTTGGTCATCTAACTGGAAAATTAAAATTTTAATTACAAGAGTAGCTATTCTAACATTGAAAACAACAATGATATCAGTAACAAATTTTTGTGAACAGATTTATAGTATAAAAAATATTTTCACACATATTTCATTCGAAGCTTATAAAAATCATGAGAAACAGTAATTACCATAATCTCTGATTTAAGGATGAGAAAACTGAGCTCAAATTAGTTTAACAATTCCACCAAGTTTATAGTTTCTCTGACCCTACACCCTGGGATCTTGAGCTTACTATTTCTCTTTGAACTATTGTAAAAAACAGCTTCTGAAATTATATTCCTCATGAAAAAAATAAGTCATGTTTCCATACCACACATAGTATAAACAGATGGCATTCCATTATTATACTGGACTGCAATGTTCAGCTAAGAAAATTGTTAAATTGTACCGTAACAAACATGGACAACGGCAATCTCAATGCTAAGCCCATCTGAAGGGAGGCATTCCACGAAACTCTTTACTTACTGTTCATTCACTACAAAAATACAATTGTCCTGTGATGGCTGTCCTGTGACAGGATGTTTACAGGTCACTTTCCTTTCATTATGGCTGAAAGAAAAGAGAAAGAGAAAATATATGTACTTCTATCATCACAAATGTTTGTCTAATAATCTGGTAGTGAAATAGCCATTTCTTCATTGTAACATTAAAGTTAGTAAATAAAGGAGATGAAATGCAAACCCCCAGGTGTTGAAATTTCTAAACGCATCTTCGATACTCTCTACTGTGTGTACATGGATGTGTAAATGCTACCTACGGTTTTATAACACAGCTAAATTCACCCCCTAAGTCTGACCTCAATTCTTCCTTCTCACTATTTCATAAACAAATCAATTTGGCTCCACAACTATTGTATTTTATATTCGATAAGTGGGTCACAAAAAATAAGTATGAGTATCTACCTACCTCCATTATTTTGTATCCCAATTTAGGCCCATGAGAGACCCAATGCCAAATTCATATACGGAAAAAAATCTAACAGTACTACTACATGGGCACCAGCACATTAAAAAATAGCCAGCACCACTGAAGAGCAATAATTTATGGTGTTTTTATTTTACAAAAGAATCTTTATACAAATAAAGTAATAGGACTGATCAAGAAAGTATGCTATAGAAAAACAGAATCTGAAGGAGAAAACAAAAATCAAGTGAAACGTACAAAACAACAGAAACAAAGAAAAATATAATTATGTTTGCTGGAAAAAAAATTGCTTTGAATTAAAGGATGACTCTTTTTTTGAGAATAAGACCTTTGCTTAAGAAATACTATTCTTTCTAGGTCGAGTGATAAGATTAGGTCTCCAACTATCTTCTTGAAATGAGAAGAGAAAAGAATCCCAAACTATTTATTTGTCTAAGCCAAAAATATTAGATTCCCAAAATAACATGTAATATACATTGATATTTTAAATAATAAACATTATCAGTTGTAAATTAATTATTTTTTTCCTATTGGGTTACATACCATAAAGCAACCCATAATGAGGATCTATCATTGGTGTACCTTACCTTAGAAAATGCACTTTCATTATGGAAATTTTCAAGCTGTTGTATTTAATATTGCCCTGTTAATCTTAAAACATTATTACACGTGCTCTGCAATGTGGGAAGTCTATACCTACAGGTCACACACTTTCTAGCAAACTTTAGATACTCAAGGTCTCCTTCCAAATCCGAACTCCTTAATATTTTTATTGGTAACTAAGTACTCAAAACTTTATCCATTCAATAAAACTAAAACCATATAAAAGAAAAGGTACAGATACAGTTTTTACAAAACTACATAACGACTATTGTGACAGTAGAATATAACAGAGGGAACATGATGTGTTTCTATTATTCCTTTAGCGAACTGGTCTACTAAGCACACAGGACGACCAAATTATCAGATTTTTGCGGTGGTTTTGTCTTTACACCAACACATTGAATAGGTGTTACCAGATTTGGTGGGTTTAGATATTTATTTGGTGTGGTATTTTCACTACATAAATAGTATGCAAGTGAGTTTTTTTACCTGCTGATTTTAAAAAGTACGATAGTAGAAACCGAAGGTCTCAAGGGCTATGAGTTTATGTAATAAACAATAAATTGATACTGGATTAACTAAGAAAGTATAGCCTCTGGAGATAAGTGGAAAAGCCTGAAGTACCCAAAGGTGATGAATACTACAAATGTGTCAAAGCATGTAAATTCTGATGTTTTAACATATTAAAACACTGTGGGGAGAATGGGAGTAAAGTAACCTGTGATAGGGACCAGACATCTTAATAATGAAAAATGGAGGACAGCATCTTTTTCTTTGGGAAGGAGCATTAGAAAGCTAGAGCTGGTTGAGTAGTAGATAGAACAGAAATACACAAATTCTTTTTATAAAAATCAATATTGCAAAAGAGAAAACAAGCAAGCCCCAATATACTGCATTATTTCCCTGTGCTATGTCATTTTGTTTGGGAGGACTACAGTAGACTCTAGTCCTAATATTCCAGAAGCTCTAAATCATACAACATGGCTCTGTAATGGTTACTGGGCTGACTACCTGGACCTTCCGAACACTAAATAGATCTGAGTGCCCATCACACAAGGACGCAGGGCAATGGAGATATTTAAATAATGAATGATTCAAGTGGAGGCCAAACGCTCTTTTCTCCAAAAGTGGATGCTATTTCAATTGAACTGACATTTTTGTCGTCCAAGTATTTTTAAGATCACAACGTCTTAAAGTAAAACTACTAAAAATCTTAGTATTCCATCTTAGTTAAGAGACCAGTAAACTGAACCCAAAATGAAATATGAATATATTTATGTACTTTTACTTCTTCAAAGTATCCAATGTGTTTTATTTAATGTTATGATATTAAATCGACATAAAAATTCATATAAAATCTATAAGGACTCTCTAGCACAAAAGTCTTTCGCTATGTTTTTAAAGAAAGAAATAACTGCATAGGCCTAATTATAACATAAATAAACAAAGAAGTCCTCTCAAATGTTTATTCATTTGTTCTGACTTAGACAATGCCCCTAAAATCTGGCTCTTTGTTACTAATTAAAAAAAAAAAACATATGTGCATTTTCTAAAACGTTAAATTGCAAAATCTGTAATGATGTGTTTTAAATTGTAATCACTCAAGCTCCAGACCAGCAACCATGAAGGCTCTGCAGTAAATTACAGTCACTCAAGATTACTAGAGGTTTCTATAAAAATTCAAATTCAGAAGATTGAGATTTTATAGACAAGTAGAATAAAAAACCCCGTCATCTCCTATAAAACAACCTACTTATCGAACAGAAAAAGCAGAGTAATGTTTTCTAATCATCAAAAATGAATTAAAATAAATTAAAAGCATGACTAACTAACATATCAATTCCAGCCTTAACTGTTTAAACATGCTAATTTTCCACTATTTGATAGGACTTGTCAGTCTTCACTGCTCTAAATATATATATGCTTTAAATATATTTTTAAATTTCAGAATCCTTCCTCCTTACGTTGGCATTTACACTTCGTTTTTATACTAATGTTGCATTTTTAAGTACTGTAATGGTAAAGGATAAACATCATTTCTAAATCACTCACAGAAATTGAAAATATGAGTTAAATAAATACTAAGCGCCAATCAACAAAAGCAATGTAAATGAAATCCAAATGAGTCTTAAAAAAAATTTCCACAAAGCCATCTCTGTTAATGTATAGAATTCTTTCAAAAACATAATACATTAATTCTTTAATACATATAGCAACCAGGCCCTCTGGGAGGGGCTGGCGCACTGGTAAGTACCAAGTCATGACCACTGACCTCGGCACAAAGGAGTGAGTGCTCAGGACCGCAGGGCAGGGCAGGGAAGACAATGACTCCCCGCCTTTCTTCAACTCTACCAAAGTTTGTCCCCTGCGTTATTTACAAAGCTTATGTTTTCATCTACCCTTGCCATCATTTTTGTAGTCCACAATTTAAAAAATTCTTTTGAAGGGCCCCAAAATTCAGATCAAGAGTACTACCACTTTTGCTATAACGCTTGTGTAGAAGCGTGTTCCACTGCAATTCATATATTAGGGGACAATTTGAGCATCACATGAGATCTGTATTTGTTTATGCATGATCTTTTCTGTGGGAAACTCCAGGTGAATGCAGAAAACTGCACCCAACAGAATTCCAGCCACACAGGAGTATACAAGTCACTCACTGGCACAACCTCAAACGTCTACCAGCCACTTCAGTTCCTTGCCTGTTTTATGAAACACACCCATCCACGTGTAGTGATACAACTTTCTATCTAACTTCAGCTAGCCCTACTTCCAACACTACCAACAGCTCACAACCCTTCCAATGTCCATTTCCACAATCAAACTGCAGGACTTTTTCAAGGCAAAGTGTATGTGCAGCATTTTTGCATTTCCTAATTATGTAAGATATGTGAAACTGTATAACCACTTTTATTAGGCTCCTATCCCTATTTTTATATGTCACTAATGAAGTTTGTGAGTGGTATGCTCCTAAACCCACTTTGACAAAAGCCCCATGCTTTTCATTGCCCAATTCTGCACAGCGAGGTGATTCCTAGGAACATTCGGGTTGTGTTATAGCAAAACTGACTGCACCACTAAATTACGAACTAACAGACCTCAGTGCTACTAAAAATGCACTTGAAGCTTTGATAGACAAGGTGTCATTTTTAAAAGCCTTGCCAGAGATTTTATGCTCTTCATGAATGAAAAGAAAAAACTGGAAAGATATGTCTTTATAAATTTGTGTTTCTAGAGGAATCCTTACAAATAAGGCATAAAATTCAGGTCTCGATATAAAACACACTATGGTCACAGAACGAACTAATTCCTGCCTTGTCTCTCAACTCACTGTGGCACTTCCAAGCTTTTCTAAATGTAATGCCAGGTGTTCACCTACTCTTCCTTCCAGATTTCTGTCTGTGGTATTTTAACGTGTAGGTTTAGACCAGTGGTTCACAACTGGAGGTCACTTTACCTCACAGGGCACATTCGGAAATGTCTGGTAATATTTTTGAATGTCACGAAGGGAAGCTGCTGCTAGTGTGTAGTGGGTAGAGGCTAGGATGCTGCTAGACATCTTAACAATGCTCAGGAAAGCTTTCCAGAAGAAAGAAGCACCCAGTCCAAAACGTCAATCGTGCTGAGGCTGGGAAACCCTACACTAGACTAACACAGCTCTCTAACAACTACCTTATTCGTCAGAGGTTATCAGACTACCTAGGTTTGAATCCCAGCTCCTCCACTTACTCACCAGGTGATCTTAGGCAAGTTACTTTACCTCTCTGTGCCTCTATTTCCTCAATTTACTAACAGTAGCTATGTCACAGGTCATTACTTTACTTTTTTCACAACTGTTCTAGGTACCGGTGATAGCATGAACAACATAAAAAAATCCTTGCCTTCAGGGCGCTTACTTTCTAGTGGCGATGTTTACGAGGATCAACAAAGAGAATAGTATCAACACGGCCTGGAACATAATAAGCCCTCGATAATTGTTATTTATTTTTATTATGAACTACAGGACGTTCAGCATATGTCATTGTTATTAGATTACTGTTCAGTCAACCGTTTAAATTAAAACAGTTTAGCACCTACTCAAATAACTGCTTAAAACTCACATTTCACTACTCAGTATTTACTGTAAAAGATTAAAGTTGTGATCTCTCTTGGCTTCCATGCTTCTGGTAAAGATACCTGCCCCTCATATGTCAAAAAGATAGAGGGGAAAAGTAACTCTAATATAAAATCCCAGAGAAAGATTAGCTGTGTTTTTATGCTAGCAAAGGCAGTATGCGAGAAAGTTCTTAAAGAGTGACAAACACTTAAAAAAAAAAAAAAAAGGACTCAGCTATTCCAGAGAGTTCAGGACTGAGGGAAATAGGTCACATTCGCTGGCTCACACTGAGGTTCATGCTGTATCAGAGGCTCAGATAAAAGGACTGAATCAATGCCCTTTTTAGAAAAAGATATCAAGAAATTGACAAAAAGCAACACAATTCCTTGTTCTGTGGCGTTATGCCCTCTTGACTATTTATTACTAGACATTTAATCACTTACTATAACTAGAAGATCAAATGAAAGACCTGCTTATTTAAAGCCTCCATGGGACTATTTCATTCAATAATAATTTGGTTTTAAAGGATCCTAAGATGAATAAATTACTGTGGGTATAAAATGGTATATATTTCCATCAAATTATATAACTAACAAATTTAAAATGACATGTCTACTGGAGAAAGAACATAAATTCCTTAGTCCACTCAATTCCTTTTTAAATTTTATATATTTGTGAACCCGATAATGAATCATGTAGGTTACTGTACCGAAAACCTGGGCTGAGCTGTGCTACTTTTAAGCAGTTCTGAGCTTTCTGGGAGCCTACATAAAGAGGGAAAGCTGATGGACTATACAGCGCCTAGAACCTACTTATGGAAACAGAGCCATTTATTGGGTTTCAATCAACTCTAAGTGAAGGTGCTTTCACATCACGAATAACTCGTGTATGGCTGTATGGCAGCGTTCTGAAGATCGGCGAAGCTTGAATCTGTGTCCCTTTCCAGCGTTGTTGGAGTGAGATTTTTTTTGTTCAGTCCTCATTGCTACACTCTTCCCTCAGTATAAGAAGCATAAAGGAGAAGGCAAATGAGACCCCTATGGAAAGAACTGCCCCCCCCACACTAAATAGATGAATAAAATGCACAAAATGGCCATTTCAAATACAATCCCCAAGAAAATCTTTAGAAAGGGATGGAAAAAAGATTTGTTTGCTAATATGATGTTTTAGATTTCTACTAGTAAAATGATAAAAGTCAGTAATACTGAACAAACTAGTTCATTCTTAACGGACTGTTATTTCAAACTATACAAGGAAAAAACCGAAAGAATTCAACACAATTAACTATGGACTGACAAATGAAACCTGGTTTTAAAACTCCTGCTATCCGACATAAGGCCCAAACTATGCAACCTTTGTTGAAAGCAAATGTAAATCTTATATCTGATACTTACATATAGGTAAAATACTCTCATGAGAAGTTCTTTAAAATACTAGGATTTGTTTGATTTTTGCAACAATGAATATAGTACTGAGTTCTAGATTAAAGAATTAAAACTAAAAATTAGAAAAATGCTACATATATCAGTACATACTATATTCTTTGAACAAAGTATGGAAAGGATCTATTCCTGATATAAAAATAAGAATATTTATGATTTCAAGGAGATACAATTATTCACGATTGTCCTATTTAGTTAGGCACCCTCACAGTCACAAACTGGCTGCTGTAGTCTTACATATCACATGCAGACCCCAAAGTCCGGAGGTGAAAAGAAAGTTTCCCTTTACATAACCCCTTTCAAGAAGCTTCCCAAAAGGTCCCTGGCCATCTTTGTCTAGAATCTCCATAGCCAGATATGAGAGTCTGCCTAACTGAATCGACAGCAAGTGAACTTACACCAATCAAGATTCACAACCTTGTCTGTGGCCCATCTAGAGGAAAGGGGATAAAACGAGGTTATATGGCAATAGCAAGGGAGGATGGGAAGGGAAAGGCTATTGGCTAAGGAAACATCTCATTTTCCTTAGAGAAAGGAACTCACATAGGTTCCAAAGAAAATACTTGCACTAGCATGTTCCAAACGAGACTTCTCTGTTCTATCTGGTAAAAGAGGAAAATGGCTTTTGCCAATTTCTTACTTTGGGAAGGTACAGAGGGTAAGACTTAACATGAACTTATTTCCACTCTCAGAATTTTTTTTTTAATGCTTTGGCCAATTAATAACCATGTACTGGCTACTTCTTAGTGTTGCAGTTCCTTCCCACGAGAGTACCTGTGTGTGTGTGTGTTTTAAACACCTTATTTCATGGGCAACCCTCTAGTGACTGCTTTAATACAAAATCCATTCTGTTTTGTAATTTAAGAAATAAACACTGAAATCGCTATTAGCATATTGTCAATAACAGGCAATGTAACTCTTCCGAGTGACATATTAGACAAAGCAAGCTTTATTAGGTAGTGTTTTTCCTATGTGTAACTGTGGCATTAAGGTTGATAATTATCTGCTATGCACAAAAAATATATATTTTAGAAAACTCTGTCCCACAGAAGAGGTTCTGGTTGTCTCTTATTAAACTCAGATGCAGACCCATTTGTATGATTTGCTCTGATCACGTATTTTCCTTAGGACAAAGAAAGACAGATTTAATTTAGTCTAAGAAAAACAGGGTATCATAGTGGTTTGGCAATTCTTCTGGCACTCCTGGTAATGAAGCCAGTATCATGACTTAGACTTTGACAAGGGCCCAATCCAAAAAAGCTGCCACATATCCACAACGCTGTAAGACTGGCACAAGGTAAAGAGGTGTAGAAACCATGGAAGTTACTGTATTTCTCAAATTTAGGTAGAAAACTACATAGCAAACAGCTCAGATATGTACCTATAACTCTTTTACTTTCAGTATTTTTCTACTCAAACCAAAAAGAGTATTCTACATTCACAATTCTGCCTATTCTCCATTACACTGTCAAATAACTATGCTCTCCAGTTTGTTTTAAAATTGAAGAGCTTTTATCAATAGAAATCATAAAGCCTCATCATTGAGACTCAAACAGTCTCAAATTAGGTTTAAAAGCATGTTTGTAGCAGTGACTTAGTTATTCAATTGGTTATTTGTTATTAAATCACTTCACTCCACGGCAGTCCAAGATAATTTTTAAAATATTGTAAAATGTAAAAAGTTCATTAATGTTTTGTATAGATAACTATTTTAAGTTTTTTCATTTTAATAAAAAGGAGAAAAATGTTATGTTGAAATCTGGCTACCACAATGTTTCTGCAATTTATTTTTAAACTGAAAATATGCTGGCATGGAAAACTGTGCCTACAATTAAAGGCAATGTTTAAGAACAAAAGAAAAACACGAAAAGCACCCTGCCTTTTCTTAAGGGAAACTAAATTCTTGAGCCTGAGTTATGTGAAGAAATAACCACTGAGTTAACAATCTAAAAGATTGTAATTTTTTTTTGCAAAACATGAAAAGTATATATTTCCTTTCCCCACATTTAGTTCTAAATGCCATTTGCCTTTAACTTAGAACTAACTGCTTCCAGACATCCTGCTCCAACCTCAGTGATTCATTTACCCACCAACTACAAATTCTCCTCAAGGTCTTAACCCTTTATCTTCTACTCTTTCTCCTCTCATCACTTAGAAAATGGAAAACCTTGATTTCTTGGTGGAAAAGGAAGAATTCATCAGATGTGAGCACCTCACCGATCCTCACTCCCAGGAGATAAATGACTATTTAATGCTAATAAATACTAAAATCATCACCTTGACAATCACCACCACTTGAGCGTCGCGCTCATTGCTGCCCACACACCCAGCTGTCACAGGCTGCACTTGAAACTTGACCATCAATCCCCACACAGACCCCCTGAGGTATAGTCTGTTCATTTTACAAATGAGTAAACCGAGGTTCACAGCTTTGACAAAGCTGTCAGAAGTCACACGGTGACAGGGCGAGGAAGAGGTGCCCCCAAGGGCCCAGCTGCATCCTTTTCAGGTCCTCCCCTTTCAACAGCTGCCGCTTCCCTGACTCTTATCACAGCCAATGAGACTTTTCAGTTCGGCCCTACATCTTCCCCCACGTTTCTGCTCAGTGGTACTCAAAGCAAACAGAACACTATACTTCCCTCGGCTGTCTTTCCCCTCTTCCATGACCACGTACAAGCAGCGTCCTTCCCTGCGCCTCTTTGAGCATCACCCCAAGACAATTTCTAGCTGAACCAAATAACAAAACCTTTCTTGATTTCAATTTAATTTTAAACCGATTATTTCTTTTCCATCTTCCCATTCTCTAATTCTTCACAATCATTTGCCACTTTTAGTTAGCTGCTTAGGCAAAATTACACAACACCTTTATAAATGCTATCTCACATTTCCCTGATTATAGGTACCAAAGAATTTAAGCACAAATAATAACAATTGTAACACACGAGTTTTTAGAAAAGCAGCCAACGGGAACTGAAAATCTTGTTTTTTCCAAGAGTACGATACAATGCTGCAGCACAAAGCTGAAAGCATTATTAGAGACCAGGAACAAGAAAGAGAAAAATAAAAAATCCCAAACATGAGGCTTCCATACAAATTCATCTGTTTTAGTTTTTGGTTATTTACAAATAAATTTCAAATCATCTTTTGAAAAAACTCTTCATAAATAAAACCAACACGCACATTTAGAATCTACAAAATAAACACTTTTTAATAGATTTTAAATAATTTTGGAAGTAACACAAGAATAATTCAATTAATACCATGCTAGTTAGGAACAAAATGTACCTATCGCATTAAGAAACGTTACCTATGCTGAGTGTCATGGTATGGGGACATTGTAGATCACTCGATAAATTACATTATAAGCAAAAATGACTAAAATAATTTAGATAATTCTTTCACTTGTAAGTCATGTGAGTGATTCTTAACTGAAGAAGCTTTTAAACAGGAAGGTTAAATGGCACTTCATGGTCAAAACAGAAATATGACTTTTAGAATGTACATACTAATCCAACCAAGTAATTTTCTGTCAAGTGTTCAAGAATCAGGTGACATTTCTAGCTGCCACCCAGAACTCACACTATGAGAGTAGACAGCTACTCACATCTCCATCACTGCCTTAGTTTAGAATCTTACGTCCATAAGACCCTGTTAACAGCATCCTAATCCACCTCATAGTAACAGGCTCTCTCCCATTGAGACCATTCTCCTCACTGAGCCTCAACTTCCTTCTGTAGAATGGAAACCCAAACCACCACAACCAAATACTCTATCCCACAGGGCTTTTGAAAGGACAGAGTACCTCGTGGCAACACAGTATTTGACCCGGATCTAACAGAGCCCTCACCAAATATTAGTTAAACTTGAATGTACTAGCAGAGTTAGATTTCTTGAAAAGAAGTAAAACTGTCACTTCCTTGCTTTAAAAAGGTGCTGTCTCGCTGCCCTCTCTTTATTGGCAAGCGCAATGGTTTGCATATAACTCTAGTTTAATAAACGAGGAACCTGACCATTTGATCTAAGGCTAAAGTTTGCTGTTGAATGATCTAGGCAAAAAATCACTTGGAAAACCACATAAATGCTCACAGGGTATATTTTAGTGGTTTAAAAAATACTTACTTGAAAAACCACAGTCACTTGTATATGAAATATTATTAATTATGAAAGTCTAATGGAGTTTTAAAATAAACTAAGCAGAAGCCCAACTCAGAAACATGTCAGTGGTCGGAAATATTATTCTTGTCACTTAAAAGCAATAATGTGGCCTTTAAAAATATATATAACCTAGAATTTCATTAATTCAGACAACTCTACTACTCCCTAGTGAATGCTAATTACTAACGTTTTATTGTTAACATGCATTAAATGGAAGTTTACTACGCTATTGGGAAGGAAGCAAACAACAAACTAGAAAAAAATTTAAGCATTGTCTCTTTTGCATGTGGTCACACACCACTTAAAAAAATTAACTTAATTCTAACACACACACAAATAACAACAGAATTTCAAAATGACCCAATTATTTTATGGTAGATGAAACATTCTTTCCAATTAAGTCAAACTGACAGAATAAATAGCTCAATTCAAATAGAAAAAAAGTCGGTAATCACTTAATTTTACTATTGTTCACTGCACAGTATTTAATCATTTTAATACTGCATGAGCTTTTATCTAAATAATTACTTCAAGAACAAAAAGGCAGTTACTAATAAGTCAAATGATACATCTAAGAAGCAAAAAGATCTTGTAAAAACAGTAGACTTTCTTTCAAAATGGTTATGTTGTAGTGGAACAAATACTTTCATTCATTATGAGACAGGCACTGGTGACAAAGCGTCAATAACATTACAAATAAACAAAAGGGAGAGTAATACAACCATAAATGAAATACAAAGGGGGACGGATTAGGGATTGATTTGCTTGCAACAGGGAAGAGCAGGGAAGATGTCACAGCACAGAAGTGGCTGCCACTTGAACTTAGCCTCCTAGGACCAGCAGGAGTAGTCAGATACAGGGGGATTTCAGCATAGACTGAAGGGAGGGGACACAAAAATGGGGCAGAAAATCTAGGCTTTGAGTCACAATATACTTATGTATATAAAATCTACTATGTAAGTTTTGACGCAATGTATTTGCTTTACTCCCAGGTTCTTTGTCACTTCAATTTCAAGCAATACATTTTTTGTAACTCTGAAAAGGTCCAAATAGTAACGCACTTATGTGACACACACAGCACTTAATTAAGGCTCCGTTTAGTCCACAAATCGTTACCCCAAGCACTGAGAAATTTCTCACTTAGAGATGAGGCAGGAGTGGGATAGAAATCTGACCCAGAATAGCAGAGTAAGGCCCACTTCCTACAGCAGAGACCAGATACAGTGAGGAGAGCCGGCAAGGACATGCAGTGGTCACTGCAGGACACCGTGAGGGCAGGCCTGGACTCTGAGAGACACATTTCCTCCTAAGAGAGCTCAAGGCCACGGGACACTATTAGTTGGTTAGATAACCAGCAGGTTTCCCCCATTACAGCAAAGACGGAATCTCTCCTATACAAGGATCAAGATATCTTCATTCATTTAACTTGCTCATAATCAATTCATTTATTCATGCTCAAATATTCATTAAGCATCTAATATGCACAATGTTTTGTACTGTACACCAATAGGAAATAAAAATACAGTTCAACAGTGTAAGGGGCTTAAAGAATACTATTCCATCTGAGTTTACTAAGCTAAATTTCAAACTTGAAGAATAGCACAATTATACTTTTCCATCGGGCTTCGGTATTGGTGGAAAGGGTTCCTTCAAAGCATACTTTATTCATTAGAAAACAGACAAGAACTTTGTTCTCTACTGCTTTAGACTTGAGTAAAACTTTTAGGACAATTTCAGGTTACCCGCCTTGCCCCCGAAGCTCTGCTCATCACCCCTCCTTTTTTTTTTGGCCAGATTTAATTTCCTGTTCATACAAAAAAATTTAAGTAGCTTCTCCTCACTTGAACTTTAGTAGCATTTAGGCCAATGACCTTTGATGTCATAATTCCTCAAAAACATCTTTGTTTAAAATATATACTGAATATATTCCAATTCATCGTTACTACAGTAACTTACTGATTATGTTTAAATACAGGCTATTTTAAAAGCATGTTAAAATAAGTGGATTCAGAATACATTTTAAAGGGAATAAAAATATTCATGAGCTCTTCATATACTTAAATTTTCTAACTCTGGGCACAATTTTCAGCTGGAAGCTGAAAATTCTGCAACTTAAGGGAAAAATTGTGCATCTTGAATTAAGGCCGTCAAGTTAAATAAAATGAACTTGAAACCTTACTTCTATATTTCCAAGCTTCTCAATACAGAAGTATAATGTACTAGAAGTCATAATATGAAACAGTTATTGCTAATTCCTCAAATTTGGTATCTTGGCACATTCACATATAAAAAGCTCATTTAGATCATTTCCTTTTAATACCTAATTATCTTATTCACATAAAAATATATACAAGTCTTATTCTTTAATTGCTTTGGAAAATTGATGTGAACATATTTAACATATTTATTAAGAATCTCCATATTGCCTTTTCCTCCACTAGACTTAAAAAGGAGAAAGTGCCTGTTAAGAGAAAACTTTGTTTGAAAATTCCTCCAAAAGACCTTGAAATCACAAGGCAGCTACTGAATCTGCATGAAAAGAATTATGCCAGAAATGGCAAAATGTACAAGACTTTAAAGGCTTCAGTTTGTACCTTATAATTAGTATGAAATTAAAATATCATTCATCTACTCAAAATGGAGAAAAAAGTTATAAGCAAAATAGCTATTTACAAAAAAATCTTACCCAATATAACATACTTGTTAAACTAATGCTTTCAAAACAACTAAATAAATTTACATAGTGCAATTCAAACAGATGGGAATTAATGTCAATAAGAAATAACTATTTAAAAGTACGTTGCCCAGCCTTTACAACCAACGGCAGCAGCAACTTTCTTAATTTCTTTAAATCCAAAATGTTGTCTATAATAATCTCCTGTTATTATATTGCTCTTAAATTTTAGGTTAATGAGGATTCCTATTTTGAATCACAGCACTGAACCAGCCCAAATAACTAAAGAATTGAATAAATAGCAGCAGCTTCAACGAATTGCTAGTTTAGACTAATAAAAAAAATTTCAATGAAAGCATTATGTAACAAATAGCTAGTATTTCCATAGGAACTTCTGAGAATTATTTGTTTTGTTTTAAGAAAAAAAAAATCAAGCTTCTCCTCTGAATAAGTTAAAAAATAAACAAGACAAATTTAAAATTTTAAATGAAAATCTTTAGGCTTTAAAGCAATCTGCAACTACTCTGCATTTATGCAGCTTAAAGTTAAGGAGAGACTAAGAGGAAGATTACATCTTAAAATGCCCAAGTCATTTGAAAACTGATGATATATTTTACATTTCTACAACAATAGTCCAGTTACAGCAACATTTCTATATGTAAATCTTTTGCACTAGGCACTATGTCTGGCACTCGGGCTACAAAGATTATTTACCACAGGACCAGTAACTGAGAAAAAAGGACTACTGCTCATTTAGCCATTAGCTATTTATTATCAATAGATAAAAATAACTAGAATTACTCACCAGCCTTCATTGAAATTGCACTTGTAAACTACAGGCAAAAAGAGTACTGGAATAAAAAAAGACTCAACTCTTTCCTTTGTCTCTGAGCTGCTCCCAAATGAGCACTGTGGGGACTCGGAACCAAGGCAGTGCACGGGGCTGGCCTGCCACTCTGCAAGTCTGACACCAGACTGACGTCACACACTAACATGTCACTGCAGTCGCAAACTGAGGCAGCTTCTCCGGGAAGAATCTGTTGTGATTATGCATGCCGTCAAGCCATAAGAGTAAAATATGATGTCAATTCCTTTAAAGGTGGCACAGAGCAGAGGGTAACATACCAGCATATGTGGTTGCAAACCGCTCTGGAAAACGTTCAGTGAGAAATTTTAAATAACCTCAGCTCTAAATAGATAGATAGTTCCTGTTAAAACTGTAAGCGTACCAATTCAAACGGCTCCTTTAAAAACGTTGTTTCCAAAGTGGATATATACTTATTTTAAGAATTTAACCAATAAAATGTATAAAGAAAACTAAAATGGCCTGGAGTTCTACCACCGAGAAATTATAACAGCTGCTCAGATTTATTGATCACTTATTACGTCAAGCACTTTACGAACTCAGCCTCACAGAGGCCTGTTAATTACGTATCTTCACTTTACTGAAGAAACTGAGGCACAGAGCAGTTAGGGAAAGTCCCCTTGGTCACAACGCTAGCCAGTGACTGAGCAGGATTCAGACCTAGGTACAGGGTCTCCAGTGCCCACAGGTTTGCTCACTAAGTTCTACTATGTAGCAGGAAAAGATAACAGCTGTTAACATTTTGGTGAACACCCTTTTAGACCAGAGTTTGAATATGCAAACATATATTTATTCAAAATACAGAAATCAAACTACACATGTTGTTTTGCGACCTGCTTTTTTCATTCAACAATATGCCATGTCAGCAATTATATTCCTAACTTGTCCTTATTTGACACTGTCCATCACAACTATGTAGACCTGATTCCTGCTGGACACTTCATTTTTAATTTTTGGTTATTATAAACAACGCTTAATGTATATCACTGTCCAGACATCTTTGTGCTTTTCTGTGTTTATAGAAAAATTCTTAGAAGTGGGATGGATCGGTCAAAGCGTGTGCATGTTTCCAACGTGTACGTGCTTAGTGCCCCAAAAAGACCTCAATTTATATTTGTACCTCAATGTATTAGATTTCTCCTCTCCCCACATACCGGGTATAGACAATTATTTTTTTCTTTGCAAATCTAATAGAAAATACCACGCCATCACACAGTGATAACTGCAGGTGAAGTCAAGCCTTTCTGCATACGCCTGTTCGCGCAGGAGGCAGTCCAGCTCAATGGTCACAAGCACGGAAGCTCCGGAGTCAGACCACCCAAGTTCAAGCCCAGCTTTTCTTCTCAAAAGTCCTCTGACCACAGGCAAGTGGCTTAGCCTCTCCAAGCCTCAATTTCCTTATATGGAAAATAAAGACAACAATTTAATCCTCATGAGATTTTTGTGAGAATTATATGAGAAAAACCACGGAAGCAAATGGCGCAGTGCCTACCGCATAATCAGGGTTTAATTAAATGTTAACTCATATTTAACGGCTGGCTGTATTTCTTTGGCATTTCATGCCCTTCACCCAAAATGGTGATTCTTAACAGGGTACAGACAAAGCATCTTACAAAATATATTATAAATGTCTTGTTAGAATGCTAACGACATAAAAACGTTCAGATAGCTCAATGTGAGTTGTCTTACAACTAAATCTAGCATGTGACATAACTGGTGCTAAAACACTCCGTTGATATGAAACTGCTGTAACAAAAATTAAAAATAGCATCTCAAGTTGAGAAAACAAAATTGTTTCATCATGCAGTTTGAAATATAGAGAAGCCAGCCAGCACCGTTTGCTATAACCAGAAGGGTCTGCGTATGTCTTAGAAAAGTAGTGATTCACGATCTCTCTCATTTTTTTCAAAGTCAAGGTTTTGCTGGTCTCAATTACGTACAGTTTAAACTTCTCACACTAAAATAGAAAACAAAACTCATTCTTGAAAACATCAAAAAGAAGTCAGCAAAATAACTTTTCCCATAGTTCTAAAAGCAAAGGACAGTGTCTTTTAACTGACATAAATCATAACAACTTAGAAACAGCATGTATGAAGGTTAAAATGTACTAAGTTTATTAGCCCTACCCCAAGCCAATTTGACCTTTTATTATGTAACAAAGTCTTCGACTGCCCTCCCATCAGTTAGTTAAAACAAAACACCGCTAAAACACACTAAGAAGGAAGATTTATATTATTCTTGCAGATCTGGTTTAGATGTATTCATCGGTGTATATGCTATAAAATTATCCCATATGAAGACAGACATTTCTGTAATAAAACCACAGCATAATATGTTTGCAAAACCCCATGGTGGCATGGTTCATTCTGCATATGGCTGCCAGGAGAAAAACAGTAATAATGAAGCAGCAGAGATCTATCAAGAGACTCTGGAAGATTACCAGGAATACCGAGAACTAACAAGTCGACCAAGGGTCTGGTTTATGAAGTTACCAGCACCCTGCACCATTTCTCTAGGACCTGCAAGGCTCAGGACCCTTCATCCCCCACCCACCCACCCGCCCACGGATTACGGATGGGCTTCCACAGGGAAAACACTGTGGTCGGGCAGTGGACAGAGAGAGGGAGTAAGATAAGGTCCCTCCTTCTCAAGGCCATAACAGCCTGGAACTGACAGTTTAATAGGGAAGAGAGAGCTGTAAACAGATCATTATAACATAACCTGATTTGCAGAGCACAGAACAGGAAGTGGCTAAATGCCTGGGGGAATCTGGAAAAGGCTTAGCAAAGTAAATGACAGCTGACCGGACTATTTCAAGAGGAGATTTCAGTTTGAGGTAGCAGTAGTTATAAAAGCACAAATTTAAGATGCAATCTAAATTTCACACCTACAAAAGGTGCCCAATTAACAGAGAAACTTTATTTAAGGAAAAAAATGCATAGTGATAGGGCAGTTCTCATGAGTACCTTGTAAGATTCTGCCCAGCTTTTCCCAAATGTCAGTGATGGCTTGTTTAGCTTTCTCAATTCTGCCCAAACCACATTTTATGGAAAGGAAGCGGAGGGAGACTGTGGATGTATGCCCCACTACTTTGTCAGAGCTAATAAACTTCTTTAAATCAGTAGGGAATCCTAAATCTCAATGAATCCTGATTCTCTTTTCATGTATCTCTATGCTATAGGGCAGGAACCACGCTTCATTAAAAAGCCAAAGGAAAACCTCCAGTGAGGGCCTCCAAATTATCTGCCACCAAATGACGTGTTCTGATGCATTCCTTCAGCATGTTTGTGATAATGATGGAGGATTCAGTTGTGATAACTAACATTTTTCACAGTTCTTATTGTTACTTCACTTCTCAGTGGCATTTAAAACTCTTGACAATTCTTGCAAATGCGACCCTTGACCTTGACAATATGTGACCTGGCCCCCCAACATTCACTTTGCAAAACAGTCTTTAGTCCTAATGACTCAATCCAGCACCCAACAACTTGTCTCCAGAATTTGGTGCCAATTTACTCATCACTAATACCCAAAGTAGAAGTTCTTTTAAGGGGTAAGGAACAGATCTACCAATCTCTTTTCCATACAGTGTCTATGCTGTATAACACTCATGTTTCATCAGCTGATTACTGACTTTTATCTCCCAAGGCATTTAAAACAAATTATTTAGATCAGAAAAACACTAGTACAATGAGAAGAACACAAGTGTATATTTCCAACATGTGTTTTTCCCAACACCACCAAGCAATTAACTCAATCCTGACACCATCTACTTGGAGACAGCACAAGAACCCAGAGGTTAAGGGCTCAGTCCCACAAGACTGCCCCACTTCACATATCAATTGGAAGTCCAAGCTGTCACCTGTGCTTCTGACCCTCTGGCTATAAAATGGAGGTTCCCATGATTCCCTCCTTGGGTTTGATTAATTTGCTAGAGGGGCTCACAGAACTCAGAGAAGCATTTAGTTATGTTTACCAATTTATTGATAAGAATATTATGAAGGATACAAATGAAGATCCAGATGGAGAGGAAAATAGGGCAGGGCTCAGAGGGGGAGCCCAGAGTGCGGGAGCTTCTGTCCCCATGGAACTGGGGTGTGCCACCCTCCTGGCAAATGGAGGCATTCACCAATCTGGAAGCTCATCAAATCTTGTCATTCAAGAGCTTTTAGGGGCCAGCCCAGTGACGCAGCAGTTAAGTTTGCATGCTCTGCTTTGGCGGCCCAGGGTTTGCCACTTAGGATCCCGGGTGAGGACCTAAGCATCGCTTATCAAGCCATGCTGTGACAGGTGTCCCATATATAAAGTAGAGGAAGATGGGCACAGATGTTAGCTCAGGGTCATGGCATCTTCCTCAGCCAAAAAAAAAAAGAGGAGGATTAGCAGCAGATGTTAGCTCAGGGCTAATCTTCCTTAAAAAAAAAAAAAGAGAAAAACAGTTTTTATAGACCTTAATCTGTCCCCATTCCACCTCCCACTTCGCCTTCCCAGAGGTGAGTGAGTGGGGCTGAAAGTTCTAACCCTCTAGTCACTTGGTCTTTCCGGTGACCAGTGCCATCCTGAGGCTATCTAGGGACTCCACTTTAAACCATCTCATTAATGACAAGACACTCCCATCACTTAGAAAATTCCAAGGTTTTGAGGAGCTCTGTGCCAAGAACCAGGGACCAAGACGAAATACATTCCCTATCCCAACACAATATTCAAACACCAGGTTACAGAGAGGCAAATAAGAATACCGATGGTTTCCTTTTCTTTTCATTCCCAAATTCCCTTATCTTATCTTGGCATACCACATACCACATCTTCATGATCTAAAGAGAAACACCAAGGTAGCACTAATTACGAAAGTAAATTTGAAAGAAAATATGTTCTCTCTCAAATTCTCATCACCTTCTGTTAAAAAGTGGTAAGCAGGTAAAGAGTAAATCAACTCACAGAAATTAAGCACTCACACCTCACGATAACCTGATAGATTTTAAATGTACTTAGTAGTGCCCAGAACCACCACATCAACACAAACAAACTCTCTACCACCAAGGAAGACAATCAACGTGAGTGCTGGGCCAACAACTTCTAACACTATGTTAGTCATCCTCACTTGACACTGACACGACAGTTCAGATATTCTCAATTTATTACCCAAGAAATGTTCAAGGGTTGTTCCATGCTGTCATTTTGGTGTTCTATTACAGCCAAAATTTCACAACACAGCACAACTCCTGGAAAAAGTAATTGGAAGAGTTAAGTGATTTAAGAATCAAATTAATCCATAAACACCTGCTTAGAAAGGAACCAATTATACTGAAAAAGTCCTCCATACCACTAGAATCTTCTTCCCCAGGGAGTGGCAGCTACTAAAATAGACTTGCTTGCTAAAGTGATTCAAGAACTTCTAATTTGAAAATATCCAGTTCTCAGGTCATCGAGGAAGAAGCTGGCCCCTTCTAAGGCCAGTTTAATAAGACACTGACTTAGCCATTTTGTAATCCCTCTAATTTATTTCTTCTTCCAATCCTTTCCACTTTTTGTGTGAGACTGGTGGCCATAACTTCCTCCTTCTGAAATCTGTCATAACTTGTGTACTCACCAATTTACAAGATTTAGGTCCAGCTCAAGGGTTACCTGCTCAGAGAGATTTCCCCCAATCTCCCTCACTTGGCAGTTCCAGTACTGCATATCAGGAACAACTGACGTGATCAACACAATTTGCAGTCATATAAACTTGCATCTCAAAGAATCTGCCAGTACATAAACTATTTCATACAATAAATGGAAAGTATATACTCATGGAGACTGAATTAACTGTAATAGGTTCATTTATACAACCAAATACTAACCAAAGTGAGAGAGAAAACCTAAAAGGTGACGACATAAGCACTAAAACTGATCATCGTTCTTCCCTTTCTCTGTTATCTTATGACATCTCAACTTCTGAGCTATAAGTGAAATGTCTGGTTATATTTATATCTCCTTTGAATATCTGAACTCTCTACTACTGGGTGCTTAAAGACAATTTCACTTGATAGGGAAAGAAATGGATTCTGAGTGGTGAATTTTTTAATAGGCTCTAGAATCTTTAATTACATTTTCACCTTAACCATTAAAGTTCTAGAAAAATTTCAAGTCAAAGAATGTATATGCAACAAATGTAGTACAGAAACTTTAAATTTACTCATTTTGTACTTAAATATGCAATGGTCAACTAATATAAAGTTAGGTTTGGAAATACTTGTGTTTTATGAAAGATAAGCATGATTTACCAATAAAACATTTATTATTCAAGTACTAAGTCGATCCTACACTTGTACTATCTGCCTGGCAGACACACGGTCTGTTTTTCATGCAGGAATAGAATCAAACATATGACAGTGTTACCACTTTCATTATCATCCAAAAATAGGCCTCAAAGAAACAATTACAATGGTTGCTTTGTGTGTCGCTTGATTTACTCAATAAGAAATTCCTGCTTATCCTCTTGCAAGGAAGTAAGAAGACATGCATGGTTTTGTAAGTTTTACTACCAAAGAACAGGACAGAATACATCATGGAGGCTCATGATCCAGATACAGCCTTAGGACCTAAGAGATACTTTTCTCTCTACAACTGACTCACCCAAAGGTCCTGACAAAGTAACTGACTTCATAAACTGTCCTTTTCTCGTCACGATATTACACAACAGACACAATCCGGTGGTCTTGTGGCAACAAGTACAGCCAAGACCATTTGCCTGCCAAGGTCCAGTTTTACTGAGGAATGGTATTCTCCCGTAAACCCAAAAACAAAACAGGTTTTAACTTGCCATACTTCTACACTCACATTTCTGGCACTGGAGGGATCATCTGTCTGTTTTTATACCTCATTTATACAAATTCCTTGGCCCACAAGTTATTACTTCTTTTAAATGAAATACTTTATTTTGGAAATTTATTGGAAACGTTACCCATACTGCTGTCTGGTGTTAAAAAAAAAAATATCAAGGGCTGGCCCCGTGGCCGAGTGGTTAGGTTCGCGCGCTCCGCTGCAGGCGGCCCAGTGTTTCGTTGGTTCGAATCCTGGGCGCGGACATGGCACTGCTCATCAGACCACGCTGAGGCAGCGTCCCACATACCACAACTAGAAGAACCCACAACGAAGAATATACAACTATGTACCAGGGGGCTTTGAGGAGAAAAAGGAAATAATAAAATCTTAAAAAAAAAAAAAAAAAAAAACTTAAAAAAAAAAAATCAAACACACCAACCTGAGTTGAGATCTAATATCCTTGACTACTATTAATACTTCTTTTTATTCACTCAATAAATATTTACAGAAGATATTGCTTCTTCTGTAGAAGAAGCATTTGCTAGATCCTGTGGGAGAATTAAAACAGAAAGAAAAAGGAATGAAACGTCCAAACTTGTTGTGGGTAAGTAAGTACATAACTAAAATACAAGTAAGAGTATGAGATGCTATAGCATAAAGGGATTCCGAAACCAGACTGCCTAGGATCAGAATCCTGGATCAAGACTTAGGCACACGACTGGACCTCTCTGTGCCTCAGTTCTTCATCTCTAAAATGGGTATACGCAACACTAGCCTCTTACCCACAAGACTCTCATACAGATCAAATGAATGGAAACATTAAAGACGTCACAATAGTATTTGACACAGAAGTAGAGCTCATTAAGAAATAACTATTATTCTGAAAGCTGTCAATCAAAATGGCAGAGACAAACGTAAATGGGCTTTGAGCGTGAACCTATGAAGGAAGGGTAGGATCTGGAGAGCAGAAAACAGGAAGGTCATGATGAAGAAATACTGTAGTAAAAATGAGGTGGTTAGTTTGGCTTGGTTATAATGCAGTGGTTTAGAAAGGAAGGTCAAGAGCAAGGATGAATTCTGTGAACGTTAATTAGACAAAGGAACCTGGGCGTTACCTGGTAGGCCAGGGAGAGCTATAAAGAGAGAAGGATTACGATCAAAGGGGATTCATCAGCAGAGCTTTATAAGTCACACAGAGGGTTGGTGAGGGTTTGGATTTTTCACTAATGCCCTTGAGAAAGTTGATTTTCCCATATAGCAGTTTGCTTACTGTAAAACAGGTCTGATAGTAACAACCCCACCACTACAAATAAAAAGCCTTGAGCTGGAATCTAAGTGGGCTTCCACTGTGTGGAGATGCTGAGTGGACTGAATACACAAATGAACGTAAAATAAAATGGGATTTGATATGGACTTGAAAACCAGTTTGACTCAGTTTATACTACTGCTTAGATTTTGAGTGAAAACTTGCCAATGAACTCTCAATATGGCCGACCTTTGATAACTCCAGCTGTGTCACAGGCGGGTCATTTCTACCTACGACCCTTCTTCCTTTCTTGCTCAGCTTCATTCAGGACAGCAGTGCCCCCAACTACAGTACTCAGTTTCCCGGCTTCCCATGCAACTAGGTAAGCCCACGTTAATTAGGTACAGCCAATGAGATGTAAATAAGAGTGTCACGTGGAACCCCTGGAAAGGATGCTTAAAGGGAGCTGACGCAGCTAGGAAATGAACGCTTTTGCTCTTCTGATTTTATTCCTTCTGGACATAATGGCAGCCACTTTGGTCCATGAAGTAATCTTGAGAAAGCAAGTTTCAGGCAAGGATGGTGAAGCAAGAAAATGGAAGGAATCTACGACCTGATTCCAAACCTAGAAGGCCTATCTCTGAGACTGCTTTACTTGTGAGAACAAAGGACGCTGTGTTTAAAACACTCTTTAGCAGGTCACTCTTACCAAATAGATTTTCCAACTAACATAGCTAGTTACTAAATGTTGCTAGTACAATTAAGTTAGCATAACGACGACGTCCCTAGATTTGGGGATGTAGATAGCTCAGCCACCCTCACTTGACTACTGTAATTGCAAACATGTTTCTCTTGTTCCCTGTCGTCTTCCCAGGACCTGGCACAGCGCTTGTTACAAAGCAGTCTTTCAGGAGAGGGTCCTCCAGGGTGATGAAGCTGTGGAGCTGGGGTCTGGGACCTGCCAGCAGCCACTGTTCTAACTCCTCAGAGGAAGCAGGTATGACAGAACAAGGCCAACCAGCAGTGAGAGGCAGCAAAAATCCTGCAGAGTTAAGAGCTATGGCTTCCAACCCCTACGCCACTCCCTGGCCCAGTCACACCCAAGCCTTCTAAAGAGTTTGGGTATGCAAACCACTTAATTTCTCTTTTGCCTAAAAGTGTGAGTTTGAACAAAAGTTCTACAAGTTCTAGAACAAAAGACAATGTATTTATTGAAAAGTAAAGGGGCTTATTACGTATACAAAAGAGAATAGAAAAGAAAGAAAACAAAAAAATCCCTTTTCTCAAATTATAAAATATTTGCCACATCTAAATAAAGCTGCTAAATAAATAGTGCACAGAGAACAAAGAACAAATTCAAGAATGGTACTTTCACATGCATTTCATATCCCTGACAGCCAATGTTTCAGCATAAATTTAGCTTCTGAAATGTGAAATTCAAATACTTTTTTATTAGCAGCAAGAAAGGGCAGCAGAACGTACAGTTCTAAAGTACTGAGAAATTTAGACACGTGCCCTGGGTCAGTGGTTCCCAAACTCAAACACGGGTTGCCTCAGAATCATGGGAGAACTGGTTTAAAATACACGGGACTAAAGTAAACCCCAGGAGATTGACTCAACAGGTGTTCGGGCGTTACACTCTAGGCCACAAAACTATTTTCAGGTGAAAATAGGCTTGAGTAGTTGATATGTGCAAGTGAACAAAATTAGTGACTATTTCTACTTGCTTCTTCCCTTAGGGAAACTCCATCTTTATTTATAATTTATATGATGGACTATAGGTACCTCAACTGTAAATGGAAAGAGTTTAAATAAAATGCCTCAGCTCTTTTCTACCTATAAAATTCCTGAATTTTACATGTGGGAAACATGAAGTATAGCAACAGTTTTTCACATTTTAACAAATACTTTTTACCTTTCCTTTGGTGAGAGCTAGGATGCTTTCAGTAACAGAATGCCCACTTAAAATGTGGCTCAGACATGAAGAATTTAGTCTCTCACATGACAAGAGGAGGCATGGTAGTCTCTGGGTTGACATGCAGAGGCTCAACAATGCCAGGGTCCTTGGGTGGGCTCCTCTGTGACTCTTACTTTTCTCTCATGGTTTCACAATTGCCACTGCAGCTCCAAGTGTCATGTTCTTATAGTAAGAAAGGGAACAAATTCCTGTCTTAGGTTCCTTTTCTGTGCGTGTGGGTGTGTGTGTATGTGAGAGAGAGGAAGACTGTGCCTGAGCTAACATCTGTGCCAATCTTCCTCTATTTTATGTGGGATGCCGCCACAGCGTGGCCTGACAAGTGGTGCCATGTCTGTGCCAGGGACCCGAACCTGTGAACCGCAGGCTGCTACAGCGGAGTGTGCAAACTTAAACCACTATGCCACTGGGCCAGCCCCTTGGGTTCCCTTTTTTCAGAAAATGAAAAAAACTTTCACAGAAGTTCTTGGGCTTAAACCAATCACTGGCATAGGGAATAGGATTAACTCACTAAGAATAATTTCTATCTATACCCTGCGGCTGAGGAGGCTCGCCTTCACATAGCACACTGAAGAAAAAACCACTAGAACAAAATCTGGACTTTCTAATTGGAAGAAAGTTGGAGGAAAGGGTGGATAGCAGTTCCTTAGGCACCAACAGCAGCCTATCACATCCTGTGTCAAATTAATTAACCATATTTAAATCAATCAAAATGTAATTTAGAATGGAGAAGCCCAGTTCAGTGTAGTAAGCGATGGAAAGCATTAACAATGAGCAACAAAAGGAAGATTAAGCTGCCAAAACTTTAAGTTCTGCACAACAGAAAAAGAAACAAAAGATGTACCCACTGGCAACCAGAAAGATATAACCCACTTCCTTATGCAGTAAAATTCAGTCAATCAAATCAAAAACATCGTGAAAATTACTACTCAGGAATGTTTTCCTACTCTAAATAATCATTCTGTGTGTCCATTACTCTCTGATTCCTAAATCAGCTACATATTTCAAAAATTACTTACATATCTGATATAAAAGACAAAACAAGAAAGGAATACATATATTGATTTGATAAATAGAGCAAATTCAGTTCTTAAACATTGTTCTTAAAACTTTTGTTCAGAAGCCTGAGGATCAATGGCTTAACAAATTATGGATACTCAAACACAAACTAGAAATAGATCACTTTCATAAGCTGCCTTTGAAAATTTTCATAAAACAAAATATAGTAGTGTTATCTAATCAAAAATAAAAAATCTCAATGGTTCAGAATTCAATCTGGAAGCCTCAGAGTCAGTTCAGGATCCCAGAATAAATATTTAGCATTGGCAGGAAGGCAAAATAGTTAAGCCGCTATGGAAAATAGTTTAGTGGTTCTTCAAAAAGTTAAACGTAGAATTACCATATGACCTGGCAATTAAACTCCTGGGTATATATCCCAAAGAATCAAAAACAGCTATTCAAACAAATACTTGTACACAAATATTCCTAGCAGCACTATTCACAATAGCCAACAGGTGGAAAAACCCAGATGTCCACCAACTGGTGAATGAATAAACAAAATATAGCATATACATACAATGGAATATTATTCAGCCACAAAAAAGAATGAAGTACCAATAGATGCTATAATGTGGAAGAACCTCAAAACCTTTATGCCAAGTGAAAGAAAGGAGACACAAAAGGTCACATAGTATATGATTCCATTTTATAAGAAATACTATGAATAGGTAAATCCATAGAGAAAGAAAGCAGATTCGTCATTGCCAGGGATTGGGGACAACGGGGATGTGGGGAATGATTGCTTAACAGGCACAAGGTTTCCTTTAGGGGTGACAAAAACTGTTTTGGGGGGCTGGCCCGGTGGCACAGCGACTGAGTTCGCACGTTCTGCTTTGGTGGCCCGAGGTTTGCCAGTTCGGATCCTGGGTGTGAACCTACACACTGCTCATGAAGCCATGCTGTGCAAGGCGTCCCACATATAAAGTGGAGGAAGATGGGCAGGGATGTTAGCTCAGGGCCAGTCTTCCTCAAAAAAAGAAAAATAAAAAACTGTTTTGGAATTAGATCGAGGTGATGGTTGCCCACCTTTGTGAATGTACTTAAATGTCACTGAATTGTACACCTTAAAATGGCTAATTTTACACTATATGAGTTTTACAGCTGTTAAAAAAATAACTGATGTCGCTGTAATATGAAATATGTAAAGATCTGAAGGAAGATGTGCATTGGAATTTAATCAATCCTGGTCAGTAGCAGTATTTTAACTTTAATACAGTACAGTATTCTGCAGTTCCTCCCCTCATTGGACATAATCTTGGATCTTCTTTCTGACATCCAGCATTCTAAGAAGATTTAAACTGGGAGTCTACATACTGAAATGAAGATTAATTCCTACACATGCAAATGGAACTGCCCACCCATCTTGTTCAGGAGAAAGATAAAGAACATTCTGACCTAAACCACAAATGAAAGAGACCCCCACTGTTTACTGTTACGGAGACCCATGGGGAAATTCGTTGGCAGCTTAGGACCCTCTGACATCACTTTATAAGGCTGTTTTTCCTTCTCATTTAAAGATGGGACAAACAGATTGTTTACTATTGTTGTTTTAAAGCAAGGTTCTGCAAGGATCAGAGTGGTCCTTCCCAGAAGGCAAACCATACAGTATAATGTAACAAGAGAAAAGAAGATGCAACACTTGCAATTCTGTATTAAAACTCCACAGATTCTGGGGGCTGGCCCTGCAGCATAGTGGTTACAGTTCCACACGCTCCGCTTCTCCACTTTGGCAGCCCAGGTTCTCAGTTTTGGATCCCGGGCACAGACCTACACCACTCATCAGTCATGCTGTGGCAGCAACCCACACACAACATAGGGGAAGACTGGCAACAGATGCTCAGAGCAAATCTTCCTCACCAACAAAACAAAAACAAAACCTCCACAAATTTTGCAATTAAACTCCATCTTTGCCTAGAAATTTTACTTGTTTGCAAATGTTTTACATGTGCTAAGCAAGTTCTGCAGTGGTGTAGAATTTCTGCCCTGAGGAAAGTAATGATAGGAGCTACACCCTTCTCCCCTGTGGAATGGGAGCTGGCTGGGGCTCTGGGGCAGGCAACCCTCTAACATGGCTCCACAAAGGTGGAGCAAACGTAAGCAGTGCTGGGGCCCTGAAATATTTAGATATTGAGATCCTCACCCTTAGGGAGGCAGGCTGGAGTCAGCATACAGGCACTAGCCAGGTAGTGCTTGGCATTTCATATCATGTGGAATAAAGGGATTGTAAAAACCCTTTTCACTGGTGTCTGTCCCTTATTGTCCTAAAATTTGCTGGCCCACTGTGGCTGAAAGAGAGGTAATCTCAATTCTGACAGATTCTAATCCATTTATAAAATATAAAGCATACATGTGTCACAAAATAAGATGAACTTTACTTTTAGAATGTGCATATACATTCAAAGCCACATATTTGTGAAGTATTATCATATTAATCTTACTCTATTAGAATACTGACTAATAATTAGTGAAAATGTTTTAAATAGAAACAGTAATTGAGGTAAACTGTCTACAATTCCATAAATTAGTCATATTTATTTAGCAATGTTGCATAAAATTCTCTAAAACTGACGAGCATCCAAGTTTAAATTTTCTGTAAGAAATTCTTTTCTAAAAATTTCATATGGGAGGCCGGCATCGTGGCCTAGTGGTTAAGTTCGGTGCACTCTGCTTGGGTGGCCTGGGTTTGATTCCCAGGTGCGGACCTACAGCACTCATTGGCGGCCATGCTTTAGTGGAGACCCACATACAAAATAGAGGAAGACTGGCACAGATGTTAGCTCAGGGTGAATCTTCCTCGGCAACAACAACAAAAACAACAAAAATTTCATATGACATTATTTGGTCATAAAGAAGGTAGGTATTTTCGTTGGAACAACATCTTACCAACAAATTAAACCAAACATAGACAACTGACTTATCTAGCAAATACGAGCACCATCCACTGACAATATGGGCAAGTGAGTAAAGGAGTTAACAGTAGAAATCTGCCCAGAAAAGAAAAGACATTCAATTAAACTAGAGTTCTCCATGTCAATCATTCCCAGACATATCTGAGATTCTGCCAAATCTGAGTATCACATATATTGGTAACAGTATTTGAAAGTTACTTTATTAAAAAAAGCAACTTAAATTGCCTCTTCCTAAGCACTATCTGAGAAATCGTAAGTTTTGTCCACTAGCAATAAATACTAAAACGAGAAAATTTCATTCACGTTACCGTGTTACACTGCAATTAACTTTAAAATTCTTCAAGATAAAGAGTGGAGGAAGGCAGTAGCTTAACATATTACATGCCTGATCAGCTACCCACATTCAGGGCAACTAAGAAGACCATTACCCAAGTACTGCACTTAGCACGACATAAATCTCTCTAAGAGGATTCATTAGCATAAAGGATATTGGAAACATTTTTTTCATGGTGAAATGAGTGTTATTCAAAGTATGTGGGTGGGTAGAACGTCCCTGCATAAATAGGAAACAAGAATTTGGCTACCCCAGCAGCCAAACACCTTTGGAATAGTGGGCTGGTATAGAATTCCACTTGGTTCTTTGTTCCTCTCAGTGAAGGATTCTGCTGCCTGAACGCATTAAGTTAGCTGATCCCTCTGTCAGAACATTGTTACATTTGGAGTAAATCTTTCATGTAAGGTGCCTGTTGGAACACCTAAAAAGGACACAGAGTAAAGACTTTATTATTCTTACAGCAATAGGTTAAATGACTGTGTCTGGACCTACGTGCTAATTGTGTGTGGGGCAGGATTCAGTCCAGGACATCCTTTCCTGCACTAACACGACAGGGAGCAAGGCTGTGGGGAAGGAAATATGTATAGGTCACATCTACCTGTAACGGTCAGAGGCTACAGGTATTTATCAACAGAATTAACAAAGGTGAATGCCTAAATTGGCATATCACACCTTACAAATACCTAAAAAACCATTTTATATACTACCAGTGACACGTGTACCATGCTTTGAGAAATGACATATTAAATCGTATGCAAAAAAATAGGAACTACTAAATCTAACGAAATGAACAACTATAGCTGTAGACTGACAATCCAGATTTCCCCGATGAGCTGCTGGTGTTCAAAAGTATTCGTATAGCATCTCACAAAAAGAACACCACCAACACGCTTCGAGTACCCTACTTCATTTGTTCTAAGAAGCGCTTTTAAAACCCATTTTAACAGGTCTGAAATGGGGAAGGTTCTCGCCTCTCACGGCATTTTATGATCACGGTCCACCAGGCAGCAGCTGTGGTATCACTCTCATTACCTGTGTATGCTCAAATGTCAGAAGCACAGTGTGTGTGTGTGTGTGTGTGTGTGTGTGTGTGTGTCTCAACCGCTTGGAATAAAATCCCAGAGACAAAGAGCAGGGCACAGCTTTCCCCCTGGGATCCAGTGGGTGTGGGGAGGAGGCACTGAGCAACATTTCAGATGCAGGAATCAAAATCACGCCAGGACTACCTAATTGCAAAGCTCTCTGGATAGTATCATAGATTTGATGATAACAATTGAAGGAAAAAACTTCACTCACAACTATTGTTCCTCCCGCCCCAGTAAAACACACACACATTTTAATAACATCTTTTGGATCATGTGAGCTGATGTAGGGAGCAAAAATTTAGGCCAAAGCAAACTAGCAGCTCCCTCCCCAAAGCAGTGTTCAATGGAGTGAACGCCTCTGGCTAGGCAAGCAGAGGCCCCACCACCCCCTGTTATATCATACTTGACCCCACTGCACACAGAGCATTTACAGTCTAGTATCTGCCTGGCTCTCCTAGGCCTTGGAGCTTGTCATCCCAGAATTAAAGAGTAGCTAAAAGAAAACCTGATGTGCTTATATTTCAAAAAATATTTACATATGCTTGCGGGCCTGACTCAAACATATATTTTCTCTGGCACTGATTTTCTACCTTCTTTATTTATGTATTATTAATTTGTGTTTTTGTCGTAAGCCATTTCAAATTCTCCAGAGGAAGAGGCTGGTTACAAATAAATGGAAGTTTCTAGGACCTGACCCAGCTCTTCACTCATTCACTATTTCAATCATCAATTACTGAGTACGCATGCAAGAGGAGGTGGTGTGCGTTAAGGTGTGTGTACCTACAAGTGCACTCTGTAATTCCTAAAGCTGAGGATGAACAACTCATCAAATAAGGCTCTCCTTACATTTTCAAAAGCCATTTCTATTGAGATTTTTATAAAGCACAAAATTATTTGGTGTATATTCCAGATAAATTGCAGGAACTAATTAAGAAGTGAACACAAACAAGCCTAAACCCAATTCATCTGTAACTCTGAGGAATTAAAAAATGCAACTTTGTCTGAGGACATTTGCACAAAGAGATCTGGATAGTAAAAGAAATACATTTTATTAACTAAAGTCCATAGTTTATTCAGATTCCCATAGGTTTTACCTAATGTCCGTTTCTGGTTCAGGATCCTATCCAGGGTACCACATTATTTTGAGTCATCATGTCCTTAGGCTCCTCTCGGCTGTGACAGTTTCTCAGAGTTCCCTTATTTTTGATGACCTAAGTGTTTATGTATTGTGTCTTTTGTCTTTAGCTTACCAACGCCACTCATTTCCAAAGTTACTTAGGTCAGCACCCTTTTGCCCCATCCCCTCTAGTAAGGTTGTGTCATAAATTTGTAATATTCTTCTGTCACAGTCTGCATTCTATCCTAGGATCCCTTGACCTCCTAAATGATTTTTTAAAATTTGCATACAGTCTGGTTTCACTCTCTGTGCTGTAAAGTTCAATGAGTTTTGACAAATGCACAGGGTCATGTAACCACAATTAGTATCATACAGAACAGTTTCACCACCCTAAAAATCCCCTGTGCTTCACCTATTCAACCCTTCTTCTCTTCCCCCAAGCCCCTGATCTTTTTATTGTGTCTATAGTTCTGCCTTTTCCAGAATGTCTATGGGAATCATAGAGTAGGCAGACTTATTAGACTGGCTTCTTTCATTTAGCAACATGCATCTAAGATCCATCTATGTCTTCTTGTGGCTTGCCCATTTCTCTTTACTGCTGAATAATATTCCCTTATGTGGATGTACCGCATCCATTCACCTATCAAAGGATATCATCTTGGCTGCTTCCAGTTTTGGCAATTATGAATAAAGCTGCTATAAACATTCACGTGCGGATTTTTGTGTGGACATAAGTTTTCAGCTCATTTGGGTAAATACCAAAAAGCATGATTGCAGGATCATATGGTAAGACTATGTTTAGCTTTATAAGAGACTGCCAAAACGTCTTCCAATTTTGCATTCCCACCAGCAATGAATGAGAGCTCCTGTTGCTCCACAATATGGCAGTAAATGGCACTGTCAGTTTTTTGGATTTTAGCCATTCTAATAGGTGTGTAGTGGTATCTCACTGCTATTTAACTTGCAATTCCCCAATGACAAATGTGTTGAGCATCGTTTCATACGCTTATTGGCATTCTGTATATTTTCTTTGGCGAGGTGTCTGTTCAGATCGTTTGCTCCTACTTTAATTGGGCTGTTGATTTTCTTACCGTGAGTAGAGACATTTTTAATGGGAGAATTGTCTTTTTGGTTCAGATTCACATAATTTATCAGAGAATTGATTATAAGTCAATCCATCTCTTCATCTAGGTCAGCAAAGTAGAACCAATAACAGACTACTTGATTCTTAGCGTTTCTTTCTTTTTAAGAGCAGCACGTAAAATAGAATCAACCCAAATGTCACACATCTCTTATGGAGAAATGATTAAAGAAATTAAGGCACATTCACAGCAACAGTGTACTACGGAGCTTCTAACATGCTCATTATAAACCCTGACTACATTCTGGCTTTAGAAAAGATCTAGAGTTGCACTGTTTAAAATATGAGCCATGTAAATGACCCAGCTTGTCCACTATCAGAGCTCTGGCAAACATCTATGTTTCATTTTTACACCTCAGTCAAGCTTAATGATGCAGACTGCAGGTCAGGTCAGCAAAGATAACTTCTCTCAATTGGCACTGAGCACTTTATTTGGAAATGTGCCTAACAACAATTTAAAGGAAATTAACTTCTTTTCTGTAGAAATTATAACTGTATTCAATGAGTCAATGTGACAGAAGCATAAACCAAAGGTAAAAAAAAAAAAATCAGCTAGAGAGTTTCTTTGACTTTGTCTTTATGTGAATTTGTTTTATGAGGAATAAAAAAATCTTTAGCAAGAATACATATTAATGCTATTCTATGGTGTGTTTAACACAGCCAGAAAGAAAAGTGCTTCTACTGTTCCCATTTTTTAACAACTCTTGCCCTTCCATATCCTTCAAAACCAATTATGTAAGATCTTGTATCAGACATCCTCCCCTGAATAATAGCAGAGGTTCAGGCTATACATTAGGTGGAAGACAATCTATGCTTTTAAAATAAGAACAAGGAACTTATAATAAGCATTCATTATACAGTAAATTAGTCTTTCTATCTAAGTTATTATCGCCCACTGATAGTACGAAATCAAAAGAGAAAACAGAAGTAATATGGAGCAGGACATATCCAAATGATTCACTAATCTTTCATGCCTCTTTCTAAAAACAAAGCATACACACACATCCCCTCGCCCTGCAATCAACCACCAACAACAAAAAACTAAAAATAAATACAGCCCTACTGGATTAAAAATAGAAATATAATCGACAAATTTATTATCAGGAGGTTTTGATTGCATTTCAAGTTTGGAAATATATTTATATTTTAAAGTATTTAATACTGTATCTCACTACACATAGTATCTCTTTTAAAAAGAATAATATTTACTAGTGTTTTTAAAAATACAGAGACAGAAGAAAATCACAAAATGGGCCAACGAGCCCATGCCCAGGATAACCTGTTGGTAAACAAAAATAAGTAAATGTAATATATCTATATCTATATCTATATATCTATATATATATCTACACACACACACAAGATTCGGTAATTCAAAAGCCCATTTAGGCTGAGTGTGAAAAGCAAAACCCACTTAAACCTTGCCTCCCTACCCAGGCAACCTTTGTTATTAACTGCTCAGACAGACAAATCATTGAAATCCCTGCCTCCCTTCTACTGGAGCAAAATCAATCAGACAACTTTAGACATATTTTTTACAGAGAAAATAGCTTATTTTATGGAGAAACATTTCTATTCTAGAGCACTTTTGGATACTGCTGCAAGATCATGAATTTTTAAATATAGAAGGATATGTTGCTATCTCTTATTCTTGTTGGATCTGATGAAATTAAGGCTCCTTTCCCAAATGAGAACAAAACATATTTATTTTGGTGTTTAGCACTCAAGTTTTCATCCTGTAGTATTCTTGACAAACAGATCAAATATCCAGTATTATAAAAAAAAAAAAAAAGATCGGTGTCCCTAATTTTTTAACTTACAAGGAAGGTTAAAAGCTGAGAGATTTAGGCAGAAATAACTCAGTTTTATCATTGTAGGAGTAAACATTTTGAGCAAAAATTACTGGTAACCTCTGTTACAACTCTCTTTCTCTGATACATCTAAAACAATGCTACTGGACAACCCATTTCTCTTTAATTCATGTCCCCAACTCCCAAAGAGGTTACTTTTAATCTATTAGCCTCAAGTCTCGGCAAACGATCTTACTTTCTAATTTACTGAGATAACTGAAATCATCTGACGTGTCCTCTCTGTTACTACACTTAACATCTGCAGTAGTTGGCTTCCAAGATGGCACCCAACCATCCTGGGCTAGAACCAGTCAGCTCATCTGCAGCAAATTTCTAACCCACAGAAATGTTTATTGTTTCTTAAAACACTACATTTTGGGATGATTTGTCACACAGCAATAGTTAAGTTAATGTAACTCAACTAATTTTTCCTAAAGCTTGTAAATATTCAACTTTTCTCAAATGTAAAAAGCACTCTTTGCTCAGTTCTTCCATCTTTCTCCTTCTGCCAAACTTCTCTGGAGTCCACACCAATCATGCTACTAAAACCGCTTTCTCAAAGGTCAATCAATATTCTCATAATTGCTACACCGATGGTCTCTGTTTCTTTCTCATCCCTTTGACGCCTATGCAGCTTTCGACAATGGGAAATCTTTACATCCTTGGCTTCCATGACACCAAATTCTCCTGGGTCCTGACTCAGGCTCTCAGGACTAATTTTCTGACTTTCTTCATATGCCATATTTTTATTCAGACCCCTTTAACACAGGCATTTCTCCAAGATTCTGACTTCAGTCCCCATATTTTCCCACAATAGGCATGACAGCACCAGCAGCAGCAAACAGCACAACTAAAATTTACTGAGCACTAATGTGCCAGGCCTATGCTAGTCTCTTTACATGTCATATATATCATCCCATACATGCTTAGCCTTTCCCTTAACTCCTGATGCCTAAATATACACTGCAATTCTGGATTATCTACCTTCAGTCAAGCTTTCTTTCCCTTTCCAAGAGTAAACTGCTTTCCGAATGCCTTATTCTCTCATTTACCATCACCTCTCCAGAGTTTAGAACAGTGTTGACATACAGCAGGAACTTACGGAGTGCAAGGTAGGATATTTGTTGCACAAATGATTGGAAAACTCACAAATATCCCATCTCTTTTTGAGATAGGGTGTCCTGCAATCAACTACTGGCGTAGGGCTAAAACTACAATAGTTGGAAATTCAACCTGCTCGCCCCGTTTCTAAAGCACATGTCTCCTTCAATGTGTATTATAGGGTACCAGCATTTTGCAAGTTGTGCAAGACTTCTACATATAAAACTATAAAATATTACCGAGTAAAGTTTTAAAAGTTCTTAAGAAACAGAGGGATATACCATGGTATATAATGAAAACTCAATACTGTGAAGATGTCAATTCTCTCCAAATTGATCTACAAATGAAGATCAATCCCAAACAAAATTCCAGCAAGATTTCTTGTGGAAATTAAAACTGATTCAATAATTTATACGGAAATGCAAAGGACCAAACGAGAATAACGATCTCTAAAATGACAATTAACAATACTGTCTTGGTGAGGATGTGAGGCAACTAGAATTTTCTCACAATGCTTTTGGAAGCTTAAGTTAACACAACCACTCTGAGACAATGTTTGGCAGTATTTTTTAAAGTGAAAATACACATATCTGTGATCCAATTTTCTCGTTGAGAATAAATTCAAAGAAAGGTGTAAATATGACCACTAAAAGCAATGCAAGAACACTAACAGCAATATTATAATAGTTATAAACTGGAAATAACCCCAAAGTCAGTGGAGAAAATAAGCAGTGGCATATTTACACAACAGAACATTATACAGCAATGAAAATGAAGAAACTCTGGCCACATGCAACATGGATGAATATGAAAGATGCTAATGAGTGAAACAAGCCAGATACTATACTATACTGCATCATACCTTATATTTTTATATAAAGTTCAAAAACACGTATAACTAACCTTTGGTGTTAGAAGTTAAAACAGAGGTATTTTGGGGGCAAAGGGAGTGGGTTGTGATCGGGTAGAGACATGAAGTGGTCTTTTGGGGTGTTAGTAACGTTCTATTTTTTGAGTAGTGGTGCACAAGTATGTTCGCTTTGTGATACTTTATCGAGTTTTACACACAAGATGTGCACTTTAATGTAGTTATACTTCAAACTTGAAGGAAGCAATATTCGTAGAAGACCATGTAAGCCTGTGGTCCTTGATGGTGTTTTAAACTAGCAATCACCACACCAAAGACGGAGAGATTCTTTCTGAAAGAAACCAAGTCTACTTTCTGATTCTCACAAGCCTTTTATATTTATTGATTTTATAACAAGTTTAAAAATTGTAACATAGGGTTGAATCACATGGCATTGCCATTTCTGTCATATATTGGCCATTGCACTTACTAAATTTAGTCAACAGTGTTGTAAAACAGTTCCATTACTATGAATATAAAACAATCAAAATAATCCCATCAGGGGCCAGCCCCGTGGCCAAGGGTTAAGTTTGCACGTTCTGCTCCTGCAGCCCAGGGTTCACCAGTTTGGATCCCGGGCGCAGACCCACAAACTGCTCATCAAGCCATGCTTGATGGGGAGGCGTCCTATATAGAAGAACTAGAAGGACCTACAGCTAGGATATATAACTATGTACTGGGGGCTTTGGGGAGGAAAAAAAAAAAAAAGGAGGAAGATTGGCAACACATGTTAGCTTGGGACCAATCTTCCTCGCCAAACAATAAATAAATAAATCTCATCAGTAGTTACATGTAATGATAGTATTGAGAAAAGAATATTTTTCCAGAGGGGAGAGAAAGGGAAGAGAGATTAAAACTATTTTTAAGAATCCAAGATTGGGGTTAACGTTTTAAAAGGTAAGAGTAGCAGGTAGATAACAGGTAGAAGATCTGGAAGACAGTAGACATATCTAAAGGCAAATGTGATCCGTCCTACCTTCATTTCCTCCCTGCTTTAGCAGTGGTCCCTGGGCCCCAGTCACCCAGTCAGTAAATCCCTTGGGCAGTCTGGGCTCTGTCTTTTTAAGTTTAGGCCCTCTAAGAATCACCAATATTAAGACGTGTCCAACATTATTCCCTTTGCTTTTTCAAAGGCAGCTGTAACAAAAAGCTGCAGGAAGTCTTCCTGTTTGGCTGCAAAAGTTTTGTAGAGCAAATTGTTAACACACCACCAAGTGTTCCTAAATAAAAATCCCCATGAGAAATTCTAGTAAAGGAAAAACTGTCTGATGAACCAATATGCATCTGCTTTCTGACAGCATGGTAACTGACATTTCCCTTTTACATTGGGAAACAGAGCTAAAACTAAGTTCAATTACAGTAACTCTACTGACTTTTATGCTTAGTGGGCTTACATTTTATGGTTTTCTTTAGTTTTGAACTCATCTATTTTTATTTTATTGATCACACTGTCTTACCTTTTGTTGGAAGTTTTCTAGAAAAAAACAATATAAATAAATCTAACGCATACCAAACTCAATATTATACAACCTTTTCTAATACATCTTATTTATACGTTGGGGACTAATTATTAAATTATCATTTTACCTTTGGAGATACAAATTTCATCAGAAAACCAAGATCCAGCACTTCAGTACCAACTGGTTAGAAGAGATTTCTTTAAAATTGCTAAATAAATTTTAAAAGGGGGTTTCAGAGACTAGTATTGGGTCCTTTATATGGCTTATTATGACATTTTTCAGAAGGATATAAATATAGATTTCAAATACAAAAATGCTTTAAACATTTTTTTAATGTAACTTGAAGTAAAGTGGGATGGATGCTATTATCTAAACTACATATGTGCAACAGACATACACACACAGACATATACACACACGGCTAGAATCAGCTGTTAACATGTCCGAGTCCATATTACGGTGGCCATCTCTGCATCTCCGAGAACACTAAACAATAAATAGTTACTCAATGTCTGGATTCTGTTATAGCTTCAGTATTATTTATAAGTCATAATGTATTTTTGTATTTCATATAAAAAAGAGACTTCGGCTAACCTAAACAAGCTTAAACTGACAGGGGTACCAAGTATTGCAAAAGAAGGAATCGTTTTTGGTAAGCAAATAAATTCTGGAGGAAAAAAAAGGAAAGAAATATGCTCGCGTTTATGCTTTTAAATGAAAGCAGCATTTATCCATCTATCCATGCAGATTGATATGATTAACAATTCCTGGATTCCAGCTTCAGATGGGTTCCTAACACCACTTGGCAGGCAACTTTTTAATTTGCTTTCATTCTCCCGTTAGCAGCTATTCTAAAATTGTTGTCACTCTCCTTATGTCACATATCCAATCCTTCCCGTGCCCCAGTGTAAACTTTTGTTGCCCTATAGCTCAGATCTTAACTGCCGTTACGTTACGTACGCTCTCATTCTTCCTTCAAGTCTTCAGAAGATGAGATGCCCACCCTCCATTCTGAACCTCTGATCTGTTTTCTTCCCAACTTCCTTGAGACTTTGTTCTAACAATTGGTTCTTCTTTTTCCAGCATCTTCAACCTCCTCTCTAACGGCTCCTACTTAACTGCTGAAAAACACACTTCAGTCATTCCCATTCTCTGACGCAGCTTGTCAATGACTTTCTCCTCTCTTTCTTGGCCAGAAGACTAGTTCACACTGGTTGTTTGTACTCCCTCCCCACTTCACTCCTCCACTGACTATATTCTTACTTCTCTCCTCCACATTCCCTCAGTGGTGGTCACTGATGTCTTCCTAATGGACAAAGTCAAAGGATGCTTCTTAGTCCTCATCTCACAAGACTGATATGCAGCACCTGACACGGTCAATGCCCCTCTCTCCTGCTTTTCCTAATCTCACTCCTTTGGTACTCTCATGCTAACGATTTCTTCTAGGTCTCCTCTGCCCATCACCTAGACATTTGGTTTCCTTTAAGGTTACATCTTCAATCGCCTCCATCCTTAAGTGATTTAAAATACACGGCTTATTTAACAACTCCTGTTATTACTCAATAACAATATTGGTGTTTTAATTAAATCTATACATTCCAATCTCTATCTCTTGCCCTGCAGGCCATATATCTAATTTCTGTTCTCTCAACAAAATGAGTATCCTACTTACATTTCAAACTCAAAATGTCCAAACCTCTTTATTCCCACTTAAAACTGTTTCTCTCCTACGTTTCTCATCTCAAACATAATCCAAATGCTGGAGAGTAATCCTTCCCCTCCCATTCGCTAAGCCCTATCCCAGCTTATCAAACTCTAAAATTCTGCCTCCTTAACTTCCATTGTATTTATCTTCTCCCCTTCTGCTGCCATAGTTATATATCAAACCTTGCCCCATTTTTAATGGTACCCTTTCAAACATTGAGGAATCCATGCCCAGTCTCCTCCCCCTCCAATTTATCCTCCATACTGCTGCAGGTTTATCTTTCTAATAAACAGATTTGTCCTGTTCTGCTCGCCTACTTAAACCCTTAACAATGGCCTACCAATGCCTACAGGATTGTCTATGCTCCTTGGTATGGTGCACAATGCTACTCTGATCTGCCTTCCTCAGCTGCCTGGGCTCCCTGTCCCCAAGCACCTCACACCCAATGAAGTACCTGTTCCTTGAAGAGAATTTACAAGCCTTTGGTCTTGCTGTTCACTCTGTTTAGAATGCTACTCACCCTGCTTTTCTGCTTAGGAAATTCTTAGTCATCCTTCAAAACCCAACACAGACATCATCTGCTCCGGAAAGCCACCCACACTCTCAGATCCTTAGGCAGGAGGAATCGCTTCCTCGTATGTGCCACCTCACACTCTGCACACTTCTCTCTGTCCTCAGCACTTGCCCCAGAGGGATCAGTCACTCCTCTTTGGAGATTTGGGCCACCTGGGTCTGGAATGTGTAAATAGTCCCGTGTTTATTTAATTACTCGACAGAAATTCTTTCTTTTTAGGCTCTATTCCCCTCTACTGGATGGATTAGGAGCTGTCTGAGACTCATCAGAATCTAGCACAGGGACTGGAACAATATCAAAAACATACAGTTCTTCGTGTTAGACATGAAGAATTTTGGAGTTAATAGATCTGGATTTAAATCCTGGCCCTGCTACTTACAAGCTCTGTGAACTTGAAACAAAGAACTGCTTTCAACATCTTTTCCTAATTCTGAAATGAAGATAGTAATACCTTTCCCACAAACAGTTGTGAGGATTATGCAAGGTAATAGGCACTCAATAACCTCTAACGTAAGTATATGCAATGTGTGGTGAATTTACGAACATATTGGTCACGCAACATTTCAAAAGTCACAAATATTTAAGATTAAAATTAAACATGCATGGGGCTGGCCCCGTGGCCGAGTGGTTAAGTTCGCGTGCTCCGCTGCGGCGGCCCAGGGTTTCGCTGGTTCGGATCCTGGGGGCAGACATGGCACTGCTCACCAGACCACACTGAGGTGGTATCCCGCCTGCCACAACTAGAAGGACTCGCAACTAAGAATATACAACTGTGTACCGGGGGACTTTGGGGAGAAAAAGGAAAAAGTAAAATCTTTAAAAAAAAAAATTAAACATGCAAGCATAGATTAATTTTTCAAAACCTACTTATCAATACTTACTTAAAAAGACGCTTTATATTTCTATTAAAACCAAACTTGAATTCTCTCTCTTTTGACTTTGATTGATGGCTGCTCTGTTATTTAAAATCTTTATAATCCTTGCAATAGAAAGAAGTATGCAATCATTAATTTCATCTATTTTCTCCAAGTCAACATGACTGAGTTTCAATTACTTCCTTTACTTCAGTACTTAGTAACTCTGGTGCTTTAAAATAAAATTAAAAAGAAAGCAACTGAAACACAGACTGAGCTAAGGGTGGAAAATTAGAAAACACAAACACAAATTGGATACGAAAAAGTCATCTGAACTCAAGACAGCCATTATTCAACAGCATTAGGTTAAAACTCAACACAAAAATCAAGAGCTACCAAAATCTCAATATTACAACAGTAAAGTTATGAATGATTTTTATTTTGTTTTTACTTGTTCACGGTTTTTAACATTTGCTACTGTAAGCATGTATAACTTTTTACAATAAAAATTATTAAAAAAATTTTTGAAAATGCTCAAAATAAACTGTCAGGTGAAAAGGTAGAATTATAACACTGTATATTCCATATGATCCCAATTATGGAAGAAAATATGTGTACGTGGGGTATACACAATGGGGAAAAAACTAGGAGGCAACATGCAAAAAATGTTCTTGGTTTCTCTGGTTGGTGAAATTACCAGCAGTCTTTATGGTCTTGTTTATACTTTTATGTATTTTCCAATTTCTTTATAAGGACCTAGTAGTACTTTTTAAAATAAAAGCTTTTTTGATTCACACACCATAGAATTCAACCATTTAAAGCATACAATTCAAGGATTTTTAGTATATTCACAAAACTGTGCAACCATTCCCATAACCAATTTTAGAATATTTTCATCACCCAAAAAGGAAACCTGTATCCAATCAGCAGGTACTCATTACCTCATCTCCCCAGCCCCTGGCAACCTTCAATCTATCTTCTGTCTCTATGGCTTCGCCTGTCTGGATATTTCATATAAAATGGAATCATACAATGTGTAGTCGTTTGTGAATGAATGGCTTCTTTTATTTAATATGTTTTCAAGGTTCATTCATGTTGTAGCACGTTTTAGTACTTCTTTTTGTCACCAAGTGATATTCCACTGTATGGATATATTGCACTTTATTTATCCATTTATGAACTGACTTTCATTTGAGTTCTTTCTACTTTTTGGCTACTATGAATAACGCTATGAACATTCATGTAACATGTTTTGTGTACATACATCTTTTCAAATATCTTGGGTATATACCTAACAGCGGAACTGCCAGGTCATTTGCTAACTCTATGTTTAAGTTTTTGAGGAACTATCAAACTGCTTTCCAGAGCAGCTGCATCATTTGATATTCCCACCAGCAATGGAGGAGGGTTGAAATTTTTCCACATCATTGCGAACACGTGTTACTGCCCATCTTTTTGCTCATAGCCATCCTAGTGGGCTGGAAGTGATAGCTCATTATGGGTTTGATTTGCATTTCTCTGATGGCTAACGATGTTTAGCATCTTTTCAGGCACTTAATCTTCTTTGGCAATATGTTTATACAGCTCTTTTGCCCATTTTTAAATTGGGTTATTTGTCTTTTTATTATTGAGTCAGATGAGTTTAAAAAAAATACATTCTAGATACAAGTCTCTCATCAGATATATGATCTGCACAACTTTTTGCATTACATTTATAAAGAGGAAAAAAGAACTCTACCTCTTCCAAAAATTTAATTAGCAAACACTGTGGTCATGGGGTATAACACAGTAATGATAATTATAAAACAACTTAATATATGAGCAGCATTTTATAGGCCTGTTTCTCAGGTCAAGAATCGAAGGATTCCGAGGTAAAGCGATTTATTCAAAGTCTCTCCTGACTTCATTATTTTTCTATCACTATTTTTCTATGCTTCATCTTTCTTACTTGTTTTAAATTACGTTCTCTCCCTGTGCTGTTTTCAAATGTGTAAGCAAGCTGTCTCAAATCCTTTTTAGAACAAGGCAGGTGTGTTTGCACAGAAATTTCTCAAAGTCTCACAGCTAAGCAGGAATAATAATACCCAAGTCTCTGGGCACCTGGTACAGGCCTTTCTCTGCTATGAGGTTATCAGTACACACTCCGACAGTGCGACCGGTCTGACAGAAGGAACTGCAGAGCCTGGCAGAGACTTGTGAAGACTGACATGACAAAGGTAGAAGGTGAGTGACTGAAATACACTGCGGGGTTGTTTTAGTTTCCTATGATCACTGTAACAAACTACCACAACACTGGTGGCTTGAAACAATACAAATTTATTCTCTCTCAGTTCTGGAGGCCGGAAGTCAGGCTGACATCAGTTGCACTGACTGGATGAAAATCAAGGTGCTGGCAGGGCCACACTCCCTCTGGAGGAGAATCAGTTTCTTGCCGGTTCTAGCTCCTGGTGGCTGCTGGCATTCCTTGGCTTGTGGCTCCATCACTCCATCTCCGCCTCTGGGGTCACTCACACACTGCCTCTCCTCTTGTGCGTGAAATCTCCCCCGCCCATCTCCCCTTATAAAGACACTCGTAATTGTATTCAGTCCTTGCCCCGATGATGCAGGAGAATCTACCCATTTCAAGGGCCATTTCAAGGTCCTTCACTTAATTACACCTGCAAAGTCTTGGTTATATAAGGTAACCTTCCAGGTTCCAAGGATTAGAACATTATCAGTACACATGGGGCAGAGGCACAACTTTCCACTACTTTAAAAAAATGTTTACATCCTAATTGATTTAGGTATAAAAACCTCTCCTACAGCTATATTCTTCCTATCCCAGCCCTGACATTATCCTCAAATAATGCTGAAAGTCACCATCTTAGTTATGTGAGCAAGGTCATCTAGCTTCTAGGACAATTTTATACAGAAGAAAACACTATCAATATTCAAATTTGTTATAACAGAAAACATAGTTTGTAAGAGGAGGAAAAAAGAAACTGAACAATATATTGTTTTCTCTTAAAAATGTATGATTATAAATCTAACATTAAAGGAATTAGCTATTTAGTATTAAATCACTCCTTTGCTACCTAAAAATTACTGAAATGTGCAATACAGTAATCAACGGTTCATGCGCAGTACAAGTTTTTAAGTGGACTGGCAATTTCTTTTTTCTTATGCTAGATATGGGTGTTCTCATTCATATCCTTTGTATGTCTGTAATTTTTACAATATTATTTTATAATTTTTAAGTATTAAAAAAGGGTACGATGTAGTCTTCCTCCACAAGCCCTAGACAGCATCTGATGCGCTAAACTTCGTGCTAATGTCTAGAATTACATCAGTAACTCAATCAAATGTCATTGTTAAAATCTAGAAACAGGTCAACTCTTTGATTATGAAAAAATTCTTGCTTCCCAATTCTTTAGCGAAGTACAGAAAAGGTAGTGAAAATAAGCACACCTCTCATCAACCAGGAAACAGATATGCTGACTAAGTTTCTCAACATTCTCATCCTTTGCCCTAGCATTTCTACTTGTTTACACAGAAAGAGTTTTGCGCTATTTACCAAGATTAGGTTATCTCTCTCTCAGATGGGTTTAGCTGACTAGACGTTAACTGCTGCAATTCTCCCTTTCTTGCCACAAGCAACTTGTCCTCAAAGGAAAATATGTTTCTGAAATACTTACAGAATCACTTTTAGTAGACAAATCATACTTTCTCCTTGACGTAAACTGTAATTTCAGAGATTTATTCTTAAGGAAAAAGTACAGCTAAAGGAAAATTTATGCTCACATCCAAAGCATACTTTCTTTCTGACAGACAGAAAAAAAAATTCCATCCCAGTTCATCTGAACTGGAAAAAAGCCCACAGACGTGTGCTCGACAGCAGACAAGCTATCTACCAGACCTCAAGAAAACTGGGAGAAGAACTTGATCCCTCATTCTGAACCTCTTCCATGGGAAACCATCCATGCTAAATGATGGCAAGGGGAGGAAATTCCATCCAGATTAAGTCAGTCACATCCTCTGTTCTAGACTTGTGGTTTTCTATCTTTACAAAGTAGATTTTAGACTTATACTTGAAAAACACCAAAAAAAAAATCTCATACTAAGACATTATCTCTAAGACATGGTTTTCATTAAAGGTTCTCTAAATTGCATATTTGATGTCTAGTCCTCTACACTGGAATAAATATGACTACTAAACCACTAAAATACCAATTCTCCACTAGGCATAAGAAACTCAGTCTATCTCCATTCTCAGAGACCAAAGGAGACTGACATTCAATCTGCAGGCTTCCTGGGGTCAAGCAAGCAAGCCTATCTCAGCTTCCTAAATAGCTTAGGGTAGGAGTCCTTGCCCACAGATCTATTAATATTGGCACCTTCCCTTCTCAGAATAAATGAGGATTTGAGAACATGCATACTGGTTAGCTTAAAGCAAGGGAAATCCCAGTTTAAATGAGATTTCAAATTTAACAGAGGTGCCAGAACACAGCCTAAACTGGTAACCAAATCAGACTACCAATTTTTCAGAGCAAAATCAAACAAAAAGTCCCTAAAGTAAGTGGGTGGGCCAGCAGAGCAGCCAACAGGTATTTTACTTCCATATGAGTCTGATGTGCTTCCACGGAGAGGCAGAAGGCTTGAGACTCAGGTAAACCAGGGGAACAATGGCCATTCTGTAACCTCCCTGGCAGCATTCAGGACAATGAGGAAGAACCAGGACATCATAAAGGAAGAGACAAAGTTTACAAATTCAAATTCAGCTCAGGGCTGGTGGGCTAAAGAGTTGCTGAGGAGGAATCATTCTGAGGTTACTCTGACCCACTGTAATTTGAACCATTTTAAGGCTCAACCTCAAAGGAAAATTTGGGATAGATTTGGCAAGGAGAGCATGCCAACAGCTAGTCAATCAAACAAAACAAAGACATTCTAGAAACTGTAGGGCCCGCGGTGGCTTGCTGGCATTCTAATATTAAGCTTAAGACAGGGGGAAAACATTTGTTTGGAAATGATGTAAGGCTATTGTTGTTATTATTTTAAATTTTATTCTGACTTGTAGTCCTTACATTTTATTACTCAGGCCAATGACACCTGTGGAAACGCAGGTTACACAACACTGACAATGTTTAGAGTGAGTTAGGCAAGACCGAACCTATGCATGTAGCTTACTCAAAGGATCTTGTCTGACAGGTGCTAGCAAAAATCTGGATGTGTGAGTCCAGGATTAATTTGGAGAAATATCAAAACGAACCAGAAGAAACAGAAAACTGGAAATATGATTCCCAGATTAAATGCTTGAGCTATAGATGCAAGAGAGTACTTGATAAAAGTACTTGATTCTTCTCTGATGAGAAGAATCCAGATGAGAAAGGCCCATTAAGTAAGGAACTACAATTGAGAGAGGTTGACAACCTGAAAAGCAGTGTGTGGGGACCATCAACAAAACACTGAGGAAGTGACAGACTGAGGCAAAACTCACCTCAATTTGCTGAGCGTGCAGTGGACATCTACTAATGGCTTAATTAAAGAGTTAAGTTATGTCAAGTTAGGCTAAGTAATGGGATTACACATATACTTTTGACATACCTATCTTAAATCATTTCTACCCCGAAGATCTCATTAAAATAACGTAGTTTTATATCAAGTCAGCTAAGTGACCTTGAATGTGCTGAAAAGCCAGTCTTTGAAGAAATGTATTAGAGAGAAGGTAATGTACAATGGCTCTGGCCCTAAAGATACACTATCTGAGGTGTTTTCCCAACACCAACCCATGTAGCAATCTCTGACAGCAGAACAACCTCGCTTATCTAAGGGCTACGCTGGGCCAGATTTCACCAGAATTCGTGATGGATGAGCCATAAAGTTCCAGAGTTCTTGGGTATAAGTAATCACAAAATTCTATCATGGTCAACAAAGAATTATTTATAAAAATAATAATAATAAAAGGCCCTGTCAATTCGCATTATCACCCCATTTATGGAGATCACATAATGGAGTTTAATTATTTTAAGATGTTTCTTAAACATGAAAAGGGTTTTATTTTTAAAAACAGCAATCTTCACAAAAGTATAGAACAAAGACACAGAAAATAAAACTCTTAAATAGTGCGATTCCATTGATATGGAATGAAAAATATGAAAAAGAAGAAATTTAATTCAATGAACATTTAGTGAGTGCCAACTGTGCGCCAGGCACTTTTGGGTTTCCACTAATTTAAGAGTTCATACTTTATTAAGTATGATTTTATTTCTTTAACATTATTTGTACAGTAATACAAACAAATCTGAGGTTATTTGTTTAGCCAAAATGCTCATCACTTTGTCTCCCAGGACACATACAGCTGGAACATACAAGTATTTAGCAATTATTCTACAAAAGTTGGCTGAGCAATTGACACTCTTTGAACATTTTATCATGCATACATTCTGGTTTTAAAAATATACTATTACAAAGAAATTCCAAGTACATTATTATTTATAGATAGTATACTTCTGTGAGTCTGGTATTTCAAATAGGGAAGGTATTATTTTGAAAAAATTTTAATACAGAAAAAATGTAATTGTTTGGAAAGGAAACTAAGGAGACAAACGCTTGTTGAACGCCTACTTTGTGACTAACATCATGCTAGGTTCTTCATACAAAATTCAATTCTCACAAATCTAAAAGAAAAATATTGACATTTCTGTTTACTACTGAAAACACAGAGAAGAGAGAAATGAAGATGGTTGCCTACAGTCACATGTGGCAAAATCTAGATTAGAACCCAGTCCCACTAGATTACAAATACCACTTACTTCCCATTACAAATCCTATTTTAAAAATTAATTGGTTTCCAGATAGAAAAAGACAATCTCTGTATGACTCCACTCATATGTGGAAATTAAACACCTGCACAAAGAGAACAGATTAGTGATTACCAGGGGAAAGGGCGGGGGGTGGACACAAAGGGTAAAGTGGTGCACCTACAGTATGACTGACAAATAGTAATGTACAACTGAAATTTCACAAGGCTGTAAACGATCATAATCTCAGTTAAAAGTAAAACAAACAAACAAATAAATAAATATTTGGCTTCTCCACAGGATTAACATAGGAGTAACTTTAAGACAATGAATGAGAACTCGTGAGAATCATCAAAATCTTTACATGGTCATATTGTGTCCCAAATCCTTCACAGAGTATTCACTGCTTAGATTTCTACACTATGTGGCTTCCAAAATATGTAATTTTAGCTTGTACCACTATCACCAAATCTAATCATACCCTTTATATCCCATTTATATTATAATTCTAAGACTGTTTCTCATTTTGCATTTAGAAGAACAAAGACAGAAGCAAACCCATTATTCCTCCTTCACGTATCCAGATATCTCAATATAAGGGTTCATATTCAGAATTATTAAAATGTTTGCTAAATGTTTAGTATCATGTACTGGTTTTTCTTTTCCAAAGTAAACCATATTCCAGAGAAAATTAAGTTCTAGAATAAAGTTCTGAACAAGATGTTAAAGGCCAAGAAGTTCTACTATAAAGCCCTTATGGCCCATTATTCCCCAAACTTACGGACCACAGACCTCATTTTCAAGGAAGATCACTTGGGATCTTTAAGCACTATTGGACTTCACATAAGTTACAGAAATAAATGCTCCTTACTTGGCAGATGTTAAGTTTAATAAGTGAGCAGACGAATTTAATGATTTGGAAATGAACAAACACATAGGTGTATGCTTATTCTTTAAAAACTTGCCAAGGAAATCTTTGTCATCAGTAGTTTTTCTTTTCATTTTCCCACTATTTCTCAATATTTTTCTTTAATAGATTTTCTATTGATTATCTATTTATCTTTTTTAATTGAATACCTGAGATACAACACTGCAAATTTAAGTACAGCATGTTACCTCCGATAAATATATATACTGTACTACGAGTACCTTTGTAGCTATATTTATCACATTACATAATTACAGTACAATATTGTCTGATTGTCTAGTTGTCTCCTTTTGAAGATCTATGACGTTCTATGATTAGAGGTAAATGGGACTAAATACATAAGAGAAAAATAGTATAAAGTATAATTTTGACATGAATATTTCATGATTATCTGGAGTAAATACGGGAAAAAAGGTTAAAATCTGCCATCTTCTGGGGCTGGCCCCGTGGCCGAGTGGTTAAGTTCGCGCGCTCCGCTGCAGGTGGCCCAGTGTTTCGTTGGTTCGAATCCTGGGTGCGGACGTGGCACTGCTCATCAAACCACGCTGAGGCGGCGTCCCACATGCCACAACTAGACGGACCCACAACTAAAATATACAACTAGGTACCGGGGGGCTTTGGGGAGAAAAAGGAAAAAATCAAATCTAAAAAAAAAAAAAAAAAAAATCTGCCATCTTCTAATTACATAATATATACAAAATATGTATTTCTGACAAATTAGTTCCAAAGACCACAGAGGACTTATACATTGTACATATGTGAAATATTTTTAATTAAAAAAGAAAACAGTTGATAGGATTCTCTAAGAGCCACACTGGCTTGTTTTTTCCCCACAGAAGCTATCTGTGAATGCCTTACAGCCCTCATGAATCTTTGCGACAGTCCAAGAAACAGTCTTATTACTTTAGAAACCTTAAATGAACCTCCTATTACCATGGTACAGGATCACACTAAAAGTAAGTGGAAACAAATACGGTGTGCACGCTGCCCAAGGTCACACAAGTGAGTCAGTGTTCAGAAGTGGGAATAGATTTCCTGAGTCTTCACCTCTAACTGCTAACCCTCCCTCTTCCTGAATATACAAGATTACGCACACACCCACCTCCTTCACCTGTGCCAATCCTGGAAAATGGCACAGTGGGGGCAGTTCACAAAATAGAGATATTTCAGGAAAGCATCACATGATTGCCTGGCATTTGAAGGCACTAAGCTTTTAGTAGTCTCTTCCTATTCCTCCCACCCCCCCACATCGTTTTTCTAGAACTCTTTAAAGCACTTTCTATACCTCAAATTCCCTACCTGACATTTACATTTACTAACAAGCGTGATTTCCCCCCAAGGAAATAAGTATGGTAATTTTATGCTTTTCCGTCAAATCTTCAAAAAATACAACGATTTATCTCAAGCAGAGTGTGCAATTTTAACTTCCAAAAGAATACCCTGAAGATCTGGCTGCCAAGTTTATCTATTATAAATATATAATCAATATCATGTTCATTATGAAATAATAATTTATAGATTTTAAATATTACTTGATATTTTGAGAACATAATATGAGGGAAAATGCACACTAATTTCCCCCTTTAACTTCATGGTAAAACAAGAACACTGTGGATAACGAAAATAATCACAAAACATTTAAATCAGATTTTCTTCCTGGCAATCAGCATAATAAGAGCTCAGGGGAAGAAAGAAGGGCTTAAAATGGCAAAACTATTATTGTGCTCTAAACACTTCTGTAGCTAATTCAATAACTAAAAACAGAACGAATTCTAAACATGAATACTGAATAACTGCAACGTATTTTACAAATATGTTGTTAATCTCATTTTAGAGTATTTTAAATGACCACTCATATTACAAAGCCAACTTATTTTTGAATCACTTTTTTAACATTATGTATTTATTACTACAACATGCTCTCTCACTTTCTTTAAAGAATTCTTGGTCTTATGCTAAATGAGTCCTTCCTGCTGCTTTTTTAGATGTAGTATAGAAATGTGAAAGCAAAAATGAGAATTTCATTAAAACATAAAAACAAAAATGCTAACCTGTCCAAACAGACACATCCTGAACTCCCTCGGCACACGATCCTGCCAGCATTATTCAGCACCAGTGAGCAAAGGAAATTTGTGGAGAACACGAAGGAGTATCCTCACAGCAATTTATGAACTTGTTATCTCACAAATGTCCTGAAAATACTTCAAGAGTGAGATTTCCATGGCAGAAACAATTTTCCCCCAATCTCAGCTAAATTACTGCTACCTAAAGCTTCAGCTTAGTACAAAACAAGCGGCAGATGTAAGTGAAGACATAACCTCGCTAGGAATTACAGAATAGAATAAAACAGCTAATTAACTCACCAAATAGCCTTCTGCTAAAAACCTGCATTCTTCTCTTTGTCTCTGGTTTCTGGTTTCCAAAGACAAATTACATGCTCTCTGACAGAAGAATGATGACAAAGGGCACCACAGTGATCTCTTTTCTGCTCTTTCCACTGGAAGAAAACTGAACCACACTGCAGTCGCCAAGACTAAGTACTTCATACGAGCATGCTCAGTATCTAATTTAAATGATGGTCTTTCATCTCGGCATGTGATGGCCTACTTCTAAACAAACTCGGAGAGCTGCAAATTTAATCAAAGATCATAAAACTGCAATAAACTAAACAGAACCACCAAATGATAACTGATTTGTTTTTAACTTCATGATTTTTGTGGTTCATCCAATTTGATGTGACTGGAAATGACTGTTTCTGCACTTTTATTAAAACAAGTCGTTAGGTTTCAATGTTTCATTATCTATGTCAACAGAAGCATCCCCCAAAAATGCTGGCATGACGTGGGAATTTCAAGACACCCAAGATGTTATCCCAAAAAGTAAATCTGACCACTGATAAATTCAGCAAACTGTTAGCCATTCATATTTCACTTCTTAACCCCTTATTCTGTCCTCTTGCCTAACTGCCAAATAAAACAGTCTGCAAACTAGTCAGTTGTATTTTAATTTCTCCTTTGGAAATATCAGTAAACTGAAATGCTCAGAATCTTTATTAAGAATGTCTGCTATCTTCAAACTATAAGCAGTAAGATTTTTCTCATCTATAGATTATACATTATATAACAGATTATACACTTACATAACAGCAGACCTCACCCAAATGTTGATAAAGCTGCAAGCAGGATTAAAAAATTATTTTCAAGAACAATTTTTACAAAAATGCCACACACATAAAGAATCAACCAAATAGTTTGCAAATGTATGTTTACGTCATCAAATAACTAATTTGCCTGATTTGTTCAGTAAATTGCTACAAAGGCCATATAAGTTTTGCATGATGGAAATATGGTCAAGAAGCTTATCTTTTGCTCACTATGGCTATGTCAATCTTCCAGAAATAGGTATCTAGTACAGCAGATACAGCCCCACCGGAACAAAGCAGACAACTCTTGCAATATCCACTTCCCATTTTTCACCTTGGGCAGACAAGCAAAAATAGGAACTGTTCATACACTTGACACACACCAAGCTTGGGAAGCAAACCACTGATAGAGAGGGGCTGACTCATCTTTAAATGGGCCCATAAGCTAATTTATGATTTTCTTTTCTTCACAACCCTTCCTGGTTACTTCTATCACTTACCTACTGTAAATCACCTACCCACCCTACAAACAAATGTCTCATTTTATGAATACTAGCCTTGCCTCCCCTCCTCCAAATTAATTTGGGAGGCATGGGAAAGCAAGAAGGCATGGGAAGTAAACAAATTTCATGACAGCAGCTAAGATAAGGTCCCTCATAGATGGTGGGACAAGAACACTACAAGGTTCAGAGAGGCTGTGAAAAATGAAATGTTAAAGAGAGCATTTTATTTTTTATTTATTATTTTTTTAAATTGAGGTAACTGGTTTATAACATTATTTATATAAATTTCAGGTGTATATCATTATATTCTGACTTCTCTATAGACTACCTCATGTTCACCATCAAAGTTTAGTTTCCATCTGTCACAGTACAAATGTCCCCCTTTACCCCTTTTGCCTCCCCCATCCAAGAAATTATTTTAAAAACCAGAAAATCATTTATAGCGCCACATCTAACTCCAACACCTTTCCAGAAAACAAACAAACAAAAAACTTCAGTTAAAGAAAACTACCAACACACGATTTTCTTTGCATTCTACCAAAGCAACTCATTCTTACTGCCAATGAGCACTAGGTAGGTACAATGGCAAGGTGAGTGGTTACTGTATGATACACAAGCATCCTATCTCTAAAGAAAAAGCCTAGGAAAAGAGGGAGCACAGAATAAAAACAAATACCAAGAGTCATAAATATACCAAGAAGTGTCAATATGCTAATGTTTTGTGTACCGTGTGTGCCAGAGTGAGCGAGGAATGCGTACAAAGAGTAAGTTACCCACAGTTCTCAAGGAAAGCTCCAGGATCCCCGAGTGAGAAAGGAAAAGTTCTTCACCAAAAACAATCAATCTACTTCGGATCTATAAATATTCATTGAGAACATCTTATATATGAAGTCCACGCGGGGCAAGGCAACGCACAGTGGAAACAAACAGGAGGACTATCTGTCTCTAAAAGACCTCAGAGACGATGAGGCCCAAGCACAGGGGACAATTCTCAGATCGCCACAGCGAAAGAGCGGCCTCAGGGTTCTGGAGGGTTTAGAGGGGGCGAGGAAGCATTCTGACAGGGGAATTTAGGAAAGTTTTTGAAAGGGGGAGTGAGCTTTTTGACATGCTTACGTGAACACTGAGGATCTGGACCAGAAAGGAGAAGGAAGGAGGAGGAAGGAGCCAGGTCGGAGGCTGGGGAGGACAGTGCATGACCTGGGAATGGGTGTGGGGACTAGAGGACTGTGGCTCTGGTGGTGCAGATTCTGGAAAGGGAAGGCTGCCCACACACGGAAGAGAGAAAAGAGAAGCTAATCATTCTGGGATGGAATCTGGAAGGAGATGGCAGGAAGCATTGTAAGCCTGGGATAATGGAAGAGTTAGGGTCATATGTTAAACAGCAGAATGAAGGAGTCCTCTATAGAAAGACAGGTAGATTCAAAAACAGGTAAGAGGCATTAAGTCCAGCACATTGGCATAGGACATCCCTTTTTGAATTCACGTTCTGAATTTTTCCATATCACTTTGCTCTTTGATCTGAATTTCTTCTCTCTGATACATTCGACTTCAGGATTCAGTGATGGAAAATTGAGGTCATCCTGGAATTACATTTATTCTTTGATCTTAATCAGAAGTCTTATTTTTTAAAAAAAATCTTTACCTTTCATCTTTCTCATTCTTTAATTTACTCGCTTATTACCCTTCCTCTACCTACATAACCTGATAAAATTTTCCCAAATGCTACTCCAACAAGAATGAATGAATTTGTAAAAATTCACAAAAGATATAACCTATTTCTATGACAAGTGAGCAACCCCTGAAGACTTTACACAGTTCTAGTACATTCCACTGCACGTACACACGTGAAGATGAACGGCTCTCTCCGTGACTTAAACATACCTGACATTCATTCGATATCTAATCACAGGGAGTGAAAGGGAGGCGGGACAATGGAAATGAATACACGAGCCTTACAGAGCAATTTGTTGTTTTGTTTTTTTACCCTTGGTCACACCCGAATCATTTGGGTAGTTAAAAAACGCTCACGTGCATGCGTTCAGGGTCCAGAAATCTTTCAATCTGACCATTCAGCGTGGGGCCAGACATTATGAAGAAGATCCCTACATGATTTTGAGGTTCCTCTGGTTAAGAGCCACTCACGGCTCTAGGTACTCACCAGTTTACAGGGTGAGATGGACACATAAATAATCGAAACACAATGTTAGAGAATTGGAAAGGAAATATGGTAAGAATACCATAATTTTGCATGATCCACAGATCAGGAAATATTTAAGCAGGACTGGCAGGAAGAAGGAAAAGACGTTCAGGTACAAAAAGAGGATGGATACTTCAATAACAGGAAACAAAGGAATAATATGGGCAGGCATAAAGTCAGGGCAAGTGCATAACATGGGCAAAGGCAGTTCCAGTGTGTGTAGGGCATGGGGGGCAGCCAAGTAAAAAGAGGCCAGCAAGAAGCAGGGGCAGTTTATGAAAGACTTTTTAAGCAATCCTAGAATTTACTGAATATATGAACGAAATCTCACTGCAAGTATTTCAGAGACACTAATTACTTTATTTTATTTTTTTTGTTGGTGAGGAAGACTGGCCCTGAGCTAACATCTGTACCAATCCTCCTCTACTTTCTATGTGGGATGCCAGCACAACGTGGCTTGATGAGTGGTGTGTAGGTCCACACCTGGGATCTGAACCTGTAAAGCTGGGCTGCTGAAGTGAAGTGCATGAACCCAACCACTACACCACCGGGCTGGCCCCAGAGACACTAAGCATTTTTACATAGTGCAATGCCCTGGTCCTATTTATGTTTTTAAATATAATACTGACAGCAACTTGTAGAAAACAGATGGGGAAGAGGGAGATTAATGACAGGGAATCCGATGAGCAACATGAGAATTAGAGGGAGATTCAAGAGTAGTACGATAAGATTAACAACGGAGAGGAACTGAGAGATTTGAAGGACAGAATCAATAGGATCTGGTGCTGGACTGGATGTAGGAGTCAAACAGATGGAAAAGTAGAGTAGAACTACAAGGATCCTGACTGGGGCAACTGGGTTAAGCCAGAGAACACAGATGCAAAAAGGCAGGTGGCAGCGTTGCATTTTAGGGAGTGTGAGTTCAGCACAAGGAGAGGGAACAAGAAAGGAGAACGAGCTCAGTTTCAAACAAGTGGAGTTGAGGGTCCTGACGGTCAGTCACTTGGTAATGTCTAGTGCAGCTTAAAGGAGATATACACCTGGGGCGCAAAACAGAGATCGGGGCCAAAGGCACAAACTGACAGAAGAGAAGCCAGATGAGACTATGGAGGATACAGCTTCTGGGGCAGGAAGAAGAGAAGCCAGATAAAGAATCTGAGAAGGGAGAGCAGAATGGCAGAACCATCCATGTGGGGTAACATCAAGGAAACTGAAGAAGGAAACTTTAAGGAAGTGGCCAAACTGTCAAGGACAGAATGGACCAGTGGAGCGATGACTAAAAACGGCCAAAGGATTTATCCATTGGAAGCCACGATGACCCTCGTGAAAACTGTTTTAATATTATTCTGGGGTCGAAAATCAGCTTAGAAAAGGCTGAGGTGGGTCTGAGTCCTAAAGAAAGACTTAATAACCATTACTGAGAGCTTACTTTTGTCAGGCACTGTGCTACAAACTTTACGAGGATGATTTCATCTACCCTTGCAACAACTTCGCGTGGTAACTATTTAAAATCTCAAATAAAGATGAGAAAGTGAAGGAGAACAGTTCTGTTAAATGTCTTCCTCAACCACTTCATGCAGCTGGGAAGTGGAAGGGCTGTGCTGCAATTCCATGCAGCTCGCTTCCAGGGTCTGTGTGTTCACCAGGACCTCGCTACGCTGCCTTAACTGTTAACTCAGACTCTTAAAAAAAACAAAGGCAATAAATAATAGCTAGCCTTTATAGAATGTTTCAAACAAAGGTTTCCTTTAATATTCACAACATCCCTGTGCAACAGATCCTATTATTATTCTACCTATTTTACAGATTTGGAGATTGCGGCTCAGAGGGTACCCACTGTTTCACAGATAATCCATGTTGGAACTGGATCCAGATTTTGGACTCCAAAACCCATGTTCTAAATGAGATCTAAATGGCAATAAGCTTATGAAGGAGGCAGAATTACTGAAAAAGGTTTTCTTTTTCTTTTTTTTTTTTGAGGAAGATTAGCCCTGAGCTAACATCCGCTATCAATCCTCCTGAGGAAGAATGGCCCTGAGCTAACATCCATGCCCATCTTCCTCTACTTTATATGTGGGACGCCTGCCACAGCATGGCTTGCCAAGTGGTGCCATGTCTGCACCCAGGATCCGAACTGACGAACCCCAGGCCGCTGAAGCAGAACATGTGAACTCAACCGCTGCACCACCGGGCTAGCCCCGAAAAAGGTTTTCAGTAGCTAAGTAAGTGAGGAAAGGTGGGGAAAGAGGGAGAATAACAACAGAAGAACTTGTAGTAAATCAAGAAGTAATGAACCCAAGTCAAAGGGGACTAACCAGTTTTTATTTAGTTTTTTTCAAGTTAATTTACATTCATAAAACCCATATATGGTAAGTGCACAATTCAATGACTTTTAATAAATTTATAGGTCATGCAAGCATTACCACATCCAGTTTTAGAACATTTCCATCACCTCTAAAAATTCCCTCAGGCTCCATTTGCTTTCCACTTCCACCCACGTCCCCCTACACTTCCACCCCCAGCCCCAAGCAACAGGATCTTAAAGATGAGAAAGCAACCACAAATTAGAAACAGCCACTGCCACCACTAACACCATTTCCTTCTTTGGGACAAACCAATGACATTCTTCAGTACAATGCAGTAACAACCAGTCATGAAGTACTGACACTAAATATCTCATTGGGAAAAGGTTCCGATTTATATTTGGCTGCTTTCTCTCTCAGAGATCTTCAGAGGACAGTTAAAAAACTGGGAGGGGGGACAAAGCCGGGGGGAGTAGAAGCACTTTGATTTCTAAAAATATTCAATCTTAATAACTAGTAAAATTAGGATTTTTTTTTTTCAAATATAGAGCAAGAAAGTAAGACCCTGGGGAGTGTACAATTAAAAAGAAACAGTAACAGGAAGAGTCTCTACAAAATTGGGGGCATGTATTTGTAAGAATCTTAGGCAAAGGAATGAATTCTGCATAATAATTTGTTACTATCTGACAAAAAAAGAATTGTAAATTTTATAACATATTTTCATAAAATAAACTTAAATATCCTAGTGACTTTTACTGCAGGCATAAACCCTTACATCTACTTAGCATGTGGCAAGATAACAAACAGTCCTAACTAAACATTATTTTGGCATTCAAGCTGTCTCTCGCTATAGACAATGCTTAGGCTATAAGAAAATCTCTTGTGCTTTACTAGAGAAAGAAAAGCAATCACAAAACAGTTTTCCTTCTGGATAAAGATACAGTAGGCATCCCCTTATCAGAGGTTTTGCTTTCTGTGTTTTCAGTTACCTGAGGTCAACCCCAGTTCAGAAACAGATGACAGTAAGTCAGAAGGGCAAGAGTAGCTTAAGGCCACATCACAAGACCCCTGTTATTCACTTCACTTCATTCACATCGCTTCATCTCATCATGCAGGCATGTTATCATCTCACATCACAAGAAGGGTGAGCACAGTGCAATAAGGTATCAAGGGAGACACCACATTCCCATAACTTTTATTACAGTATGTTGTTATAATTGTTCTATTTTATTATTAGTTATTTGTTGTTAATCTCTTTAACAACATCTATAAATTAAACTTTATCATACGTATGTATGTATAGGAAAAAACACAGCACATATAGGGTTCAGTACTATCCACGGTTTTAGGCATCCACTGGGGGTCTTGGAACATATCCCGCGGATAAAGGGGACTAATGTATTGTAAGAGAAAAATATTTCTAAAAATGGTGTACTGTGTAAATGAAAAGAAAAAAGGAAGGTGAGGCAGGACTATTTTCTGCTTATTACTAAGACAGAAAATAAGTATTTCTTAGTGCTTCTTCCCCAAAATCAGAATTAGCAATTACTTTTCATTCTGCCTAAAGATATTCTTAATCAAGTGGTTAAAATCTTACCTTAAGTATTATAGAAACTCATAACTTTAAAAAAAAAACAATTTCTTCCCTTCATTCATTCATTCCACAAATACTTACTGAGCATCAACTCTGGCCGACACTCTTCTATATACAAGGGATACAGTGGTAACAAGGTCTATGTTCTCACAGAGCTCACATTCTCACGGGAGAAAGAAACTCAATAAACAAAGAATACCTAAGACAGTGGGAAAGGGTTAGGTCAAGAACTAAGACAGGCTAAGTGACTGAGTGAATGGATGGTCACGAAAAGTGCTGAGGAGATGACATTTAAGCACTGACTCAAACAATGACAGAGAAGAGGCAAAAGAAAGCCAGATAGAGCAGACTCTTAGTCTGAAGGCTCTAAGGTTGGTCAAGCTAAAGAGAAGGAAGAAGGCCCCTGTGACTAGAGTGTGGTGGGGGAGGGCAGAACAGTTAAGAGATCAGGTAGCAGGTCAACTCGTGTTGGGTTTATACGCCAGAGAAGGAAGTTTGGATCAGCACTATGGAAAGCTACTGGAAGGCTCTGATATGATCTGTTTTACATTTCTACATTTCAGGAAGATGCCCCTGGCTAGAGCGTGGAGAATGGATTGTGAAGGGTCAAGAGGAGAAAGAAGCAGGGGAAAAGGTGAGAGGCTACTGTAGGTGTTGGGTGAGAGACAATGGTGGCACAGATGGGAAGTATGGGAGAGACAGAAGTGGGCAGATCTGGGATACTTTTTGGAAGGAGGAAGCATCAACAGGACCTACTGATAGACTGGAGATTGGGGGGTGGTGAGTGATGGGAAGAGAGAAATGAAGGGCGACTGCAAAGTTTCTTTCTGACTGTGTCCATTAGACACTATGTGGAGAGGTCAGTGAGTGGAGCCATGGAAAGGGTCTAGGCTGGAGGTGTAGATTTATGGGTAACTGGCATATGGTGTGCAAAGAGCCTTGGAAGTGAATGAGGTGACCTTAAAGAGAACACAGGATAGATGCCGTGCCTTCAGCAATGAATAGTTTCTGCTACGTGCCACGCCCTATGCTAGGTGCTTGATGTGAAAAAAGGAACAGATCCTTGCTCTCATGGAGCCTACACTGTATCAGAGAAGACAAATGCAAACATAATAAATAAGTAAACTAGGTAGTACGATAGAACAGGTAAGTGCTATGGAAGAAAGAAAAAAGTAGAAGAGTCAGGGGTGTGGCTAGGGTGATGGAGCTAAATGGGAGTCAGGGTAAGCCCCATTCGAAAGATGAGATGTGCACAAAGAGCCAGGCAGAGGGAAAGGTCAGTGCTAAGGCCCTGACGCAGGAATAAATAAGATATCCCAAAATAAGTATGACTGGCATGTTTGAAGAATGGCAGGGAGGCCAGTATGGCTGGAGCAGAAGAAAAAGAGGCAGTAAAGGAGCGGCTGGAAGAGCAGCATGAAACCCAGAAGTACAAGATGTCACAGAAGCCAAGGGGAAAAGGGCGTCAAGGACCGACTATGCTGAGTGCTGCCAAGAGGATGAGTAAGATCAGAACAAAGAGGTCCTTAATATTGGAAGTGCAATGTGGAGTCAGTAGAGAAGAGAGCCATCTCTATAGAAGGGCAGGGAAGGAGGTCCAGCTGGCAGGAGGTCTATTTACTTCTAAAGGGAATAAAACACTTGGCTCTCAGGACTTAACTAAATCCATGATCTACTGCAGCCAACAAACAAGGATTTGAAAATTTTAATAATGTCAACATCATCAATCAATTCTGGAATCCAAAAAGCCCATTTGCTTATTTTCTTACTCTATTAATTACAAACCCACCCAAAAGTCACTACTCTAAGCTATTTCTCAAAAAAAAAAAGGGGGGGGGGTAAAAGACAAAGAGATAAAAAGCTAAAAACTCATCAGCCAGAGCAGCTGCTTCAGCAGCAACATGGTGCCAACTACCATTTGGTGTGGATCAAACCAGGTATTATGGATACATGACTGGTCTTTGATTTGCACATGAAGACTGTCGGGTTTTACTATTCACATTATACATGAGGAAAGGTCAGACAGACAGATGTTGTCCAGAGTCTCACTGCTAGGAAACCGAAGGAAGGGATTAGAAGGAGCCCATGGTTTTTCTACTCTGATACAGAGTGTCTCTCTTTTATTCATACTTACCTAAACCGAGAGGGCAGACAGGGCTATGTTTTCTTCTTGCTTTGTAAGACACTCTTGCTAGCTAGACATGGTAACTTTTATTCTTCATATTGTACTATAACCATTAACTCTGATATACTAAGAAACAGACAACTTTGTCAATTTTTCTACTTCCTCTTCCTTATCCACCTATCCATCCACCCATCTCTTCATTCATTTATAAATATGTATCAGCGTCTACTATGTACAAGCAGACACTCTGTACACTAAGTCCTGTTGCATTTTAGAAAAGTTAGTTCTCCTAAAAAAAAAAAAGATCTTCCAAAACAAGACCACTGCTGTGTAAAAAGCATAATTAACCAATATATCAACAATGATGGTGAATTGTGCTCTTCCTTTAAATAAATTACTAAAATGACACGAGGAATTAGGTTAGTTATTTTAATGCTCTCTTGGAAAAATTACTTCCTGACAGCTTGAGGCTCAATCTTTTTCGCTACATATATTTAACAACACATATAATTTTACACTCAACGACCCATGAAGAATCAACTCTAAAATCATCTTTATGTGGTAATTTAACACATTTGCTTGAAATAGTGGATCCTTAAAAAATTTTAAATCAGTATTGACATATAAAATATAATTTGTTGATAACTGAGCAAAGAAGGAAACAGACTTTTCAAGGAGGTTAAGTAAGGGTCACAAGATTTCATGATACAGAAACAAAATCCTATTTAAGAAATTAGATTCATTGTAACAAAACAGCATTCGAAGTCACGGAAAGAACATGACTATTGCTTTTTAAAAATTATCTAGATTGACAGATACACTTCAGTCATCTAATTAGTTGAGGTAAGGCAAACAGCAGACGCTCATTAGGCAGAGTTATATAAACAGCAACAGAGAGAGAGAGAGAGAGAGAGAGAGAGAGAGAGAGAGAGAGAGAGAGGGAGGGAGGGAGGGAGGGAGAGGGAGGGAGGGAGGGAGGGAGGGAGCGAGAGAGAGAGAGAGAGAGAGAGAGAGAGAGAGAGAGAGAGAGAGAGAGAGAGAAAGAGGGAGGGAGGGAGGGAGGGAGGGATCGAGAGAGAGAGAGAGAGAGAGAGAGAGAGAGAGAGAGAGAGAGAACAAGATACCAAAAGTCAAGAGAATAATTAACAAGAACCGTTGAGTAAATGAAAGTATCTGTACTATGGAACATGTCACACAGCTGTTAAGAACAGGACAGCAGGACTACGCGTCCTGTCATGGAAAACACCTATGGTGTATGTACAGTACCTTGGGTAAAAGAGGCAGGTGAGAGAACAGTAAATGCTAACAGTATGGATGAAGGCTACTTTCATTTTTAACTTTATACCCTTTTGTGCTATATAAATTGTTTTGATGGCATGTATTAGTTATGTAAAGAAAAAAGAAAAAAAAAAAGGAAGGAAATGGGGAAAGGAAGAATGAGAAAGAAAACAGAAAGGAAAATAACAGGAGCCAGGAACATGATAATATTTATGGGCTTAGCAGTGAGATGTGAAGAGATCTGCAACAAGATGTCCCTAGATTCAAGTCCTAGTCCTGCTAAATTTGGGCAAGTGAAACTCTCTAAGGTTCAGTTTACTCATGTGTTGAGTGAGGATAACATTATTTCTTAGCCTATGGAGTTATTAGGAACATTAAAGGAGTTAATTTTTGAAATGTGCCCCCAACACAGTGCCTGGAACAATGCCCAATAAATGGTAGCTATTGTTATTTTCTGAAATTAAAAAGCTAAAATAACTTTACCTCCAAATCTTTTCCTCTTTATACCATAATCTTAAAGTATATCATATTTGGTATAATTTCTTTTCACTTGTTAAGAAAAGCAGATTTTAATAATGACCATAAAGCCAATCTAGTAGGAGAATATAGGCTGGTGGTACTATTTAGAAAGATATTTCATCTGAGATTTCCTATCCCAACGGCACCTGAGAGCCTAGCTCCTTGTCCTCACTCAGACGACCTTAAGTCCTAAATTCTGTGCTTCTTACCCGGAAATTTCACTTTTCAACTTGTCTGTAGCATATCATAAGACTGGTAAATACCTGTATCTCTTCAAGTCATTCTGCCGTAGATGGGCAGAAAACGGATATTACTCAGGAGCATACTCTCAAGACTACACTTTCCTGTTTAAAAGAAAAAATGCAAACCTCCAACCATTAGCCAGAATACATTTCAAAGTAAATAATAAAATTCCTACCTTCCAATTTGGAGGAAGAAACTCATTAAAATTCTTTTTTCTTTTTAAAGGTTGGCACCTGAGCTAACAACTGTTGCCAACCTTTTTTTTCCTTCTCCCCAAAGCCCCCCAGTACATAGCTGTATATTCTAGTTGTGAGTGTCTCTGGCTGTGCCATGTGGGACGCCGCCTCAGCATGGCCTGATGAGCGGTGCTAGGTCCGCACCCAGGATCCGAACAAGCGAAACCCTGGGCCCCCAAAGCGGAGCATGCGAACTTAACCACTCAGCCACAGGGCCGGCCTCTGATTAAAATTTTTAAATTGCTTTTTCACAACAACCTAAATCGGTCAATATAACACTCACATTTGTTTTTCAAATGCAGGCTTCATGTGTTCCCATGTGGGCTCTATTCAAAGCTCAGGAATTATCTTAATAAACAAAGTCTTGCCTAATGCGTTATTCTTGTGAATCTCACTACACTCTGGCCCTCTTCTAATTATTAAGACTCTTCTCCTAAAAAAAACTAAAAACACTGTTAACATTGCATCCTCTTTTATGTTTAAAAGTTCAGTTACGTGCTAGTGTCCTTGGATTTATGCATCTCATTAATACTCCAAAACAAAACCTAACCTTGTATTTAAAAGCCTAAAATCTAAAGCAGGGCTCAACAAACTTATTCTTCAAAGCATAGTAAATATATTAGGCTTTGTGAACCAAACAGTCTTCGTCACAACTATCATCTCTGCCATTGTAATGAGAAAGCAGTCACAGAAAATATGTAAACAAATGAATGTGGCTCTGTTCCAATAAAACTTTATTTAGAAAAACAGGCAGCAGGCTGGATTTGGTCCACAGGACACTGCTGCCAATTCCTAATCTAGAGGATCAGTTAAGTGGAACGTGTATGACCTTCTCCTATCTACTCTTTAAAAGTTTAGTGACACATGTCACTACCCAACTAGTTTAATAGGTCATTTTACTTGTTAATGATTAGTATTACTAATTTTACTAACAGTAAATTATTTTCTATTCTTATTAATTTCATTTTGGTTCTTCCCAATATTTAACTAATTTTTCATAATTCTGCACTTAACTAAATAGAACTTGCTTAATGATTCAGTATTTCCGCACGAATCCCATTTTCTAAAATTTATCATTTTTATACCTTTGAATTCACTTCAAATTTCCTGTGAAAAGTAGAAATGTCAGTACTTCTCTGCAAATTAAGTGCTTTATAAAATTCAAAACTAAAACAAGCATTGTTATGTTTACTTTTCCCTTCATTAAAAATTCAAGGCAATTATTAATAAAGATATCCTTTTAAGGTAAGGTAGTCAGCCTCTCAGACACCCACCAAGGATTCTCACCTCCTGGTATTCACACCCTTGTATAATTCCCTCCACCGCAGCTTCAGCCTTGGACTCTTGCTCACTCTGGACAAATCCAGCTGCCATGTCATGAGGGCCACGTGACCCTGTGGAGAGGCCCACATGGAAAGAACCCAACTGGCCAGCCCCAGCTTTCAAACTTTCAGAGACTGAAGCCCCAGCCAATATGGAATGACAACCTCATAAGACACCCTGAGCCAGAAGTGCCCAACCAAGCAACTCCAGGATTCCTGCCCCACAGAAACTGTGAATGATGAGAAATGATTATTGTACTAAGTTTTGGGGTGATCTGAGGCCACAGTGGATCCTTCTTCTCTGATTAGGTTACAACTTAGCTTATTTTGTGTAGCTGAATATTTTGGTTTGTGGCAGCTACAACTGATAAACAAGCATCTCCTGTCTTGCAATAAGATGGGTTTAGGGGATGAGATTGACACGAGCAACAACTAATTAGGCTGCACAATGGTGACGACCACCATGCTGTTTGTTCAGCAGTACTTAACATTAACTTGATGCTTGCTGTGCGGAAAGCTGTGTGCCAGGCTATAAAGATAGAGTGACTTCTACATACTGGCACACGACCCACAACAACCGCTATCTGCAAAAAAAAATCCTTACCTCACCTCCGTTGTTGTTTATATAAATCTCTCTTGCACAGGGCAGTATTTCTAAACTCTGGTCTGACCCATTATATGGTAACGAAATGCGGTTAACGGGATGCTTGCTGCCAGCAATTTTAAATAATGAAACAAAAAAGAAGGTACAGGTGGGTAAGGAGAAAGTATTTTTTTCATTTCAGTTTTATATAAAGAAATTATTTGTACATGAACAATGGGTGATACAATAATACATATTTCTTATTGTGGATAATGGCCAAAAAACTTTAAAACCAGTGGCACGAGAGAGCAAATATGTTAACATCCTGGGAAACTAATGAGTCAGCCCACTCTCCCAGACCTCCCTACCTCACTCTCCTTTTCTGACTTCTTTCCTGCTGCCTGGTAAGGACCTGGGCTTCACTGTTCATTTTGCTTTCATGTTGATACTTTAAAATCCCTGTGGAAACTGGCTCTGGCCCAGTTGCTTTTTTCCTAATCTTAGCCCTGTTCCTCGTGAGGGTTGAGAATAGGGAAGTCCCTTCTCCTTGGGGACACCCCTTTTTAAACCATGCTCAGTGGCTGTCTCCATGGGGTAAGGCAAACAGTAAGAAGATCATATAAGGAACCTGAAAGGGCCCCGAGATCCCTGAAATTTCTGACTAAATGAATCATCTTCACTTCTCCAACATGCGAGAAACAATTAGATACGCTGGGCTTATAGGGTTGATTTTTAACTCTATGATGTCCCAGCAACAATTTTATTTTCCACTAGGTGGACTTTCAGGTTGTTATGATTTATATGCGGTCTGTAAAGCTCTCTGCATTTATGACAAGGGCTACACACACAAAGGAAGTATCTTCAGTACAAGAATTATCTCCCAGCTCTCTCTTCTGTAGTGCTTGGCACAGGCTTTGCATTAAGTTGATAAATGAATGAGGGAATATTTTTTAAAAAGGCATTTGGGGAGATAAAAAATCAAAAAAAGAAATACTCATTCAATCAATACCCAACCAACTGATAATTCATTGACTTATTTATAATGCTTCAAGAGAAAGGCATTATTATCCACCAAGAAGTTTTCCTAGCTTTAAACCAGTATTTCTACCACTGAAAATATAAAAACTAATAAATAGAACTAAACATGTCCTAAAACTGTCTAATAGGAGGATTTCAAGATTACTCCAAAATGAGACAGAATAAACAAAAAAGGTCAGGGTGATGGTTCTACTGTGCAATGATGGTTTTCCTTCTGTCAAACGGGCACAATGAAGCTTAAGAAAAGCTATGGAAAAAAAATGATACTAAGAGTAAGACTCAGCTGATTAATAATTTCTAAAAAACAAGCTCCAAGGAGGAAACGGGGACTCAACATGCTGTAACCAGATCTCAGCATTTAATAAGAAAATGGATTGATGTCTTTGGAAAAGCACCGAAAAGCAAGTAATCAAATTCTTCTTGAATGAGATCAAGAAAAGAAGTGGGGGAGCATTAAATCACAGAAAGCTCTAATGAAAGGAAAGTTCTGGCTCCTTCCAAAAGCCCTTTTTCTAAGCAACATTCCCAATTTTTATTACTATTTAAAAAGCAGTTATTTGTCACATCAATAAAATTCTAGCACAGTTGCGCCATCCAGTTCTATCAGTGGTCCAAACAAGACTTAAGAGTATGTACCAGTCTGCTTATTGGCCTAAATCGCACGAATGTGTTGACATTTGCCAAATTTACTTTTCCAGCCCACTCCTCAGTTCCAAAGTAATTTTCACCCAACTGCCTGCCCGAAATCTCCACTTGGCTTTCCCACAACCATCTCAAACTCACCCTACCAAAAATGAATCTCTTGTTCTCCATCTTTCAATCCACAACTCCTTCCCCACTCTCCACCCTTGTGCATCTCCCAAAAAGAACTAACCATTTTTCTCATTCTAATTCATTTTTCTCATTACCACCTAGCTGTGTAAGTCACAAAACTGGAAATTATTCCTCCCAGGTAATCCAACAAATCCTATGCAGCCTGCCTCCAAAATCTCTCTCCATTTAGTCTATTTTCCTCTATCTCTGCCGACACCCCCTTAATTCATCCAGCACCTTTTCTCATTTAGACAAACGCAACAGCTTCTTTAACTATTCTCCTTTTTCTATTCTAAGTCTTGCAACATTTAATTCTCCACCAGGCAGCAGGAGTAACATATAAAGTGTCACTCTCCCATTTATTTATTTATTTATTTTTTCTGCGTTATCTCCCCCAACCCCCCCCCCCGTACACAGTTGTATATCTTAGTTGCATGTCCTTCTAGTTGTGGGATGTGGGACGCCGCCTCAACGTGGCCTGATGAGCGATGCCATGTCCGCGCCCAGGATCCGAACCCTAGGCCGCCACAGTGGAGAGGGCGAACTTAACCACTCGGCCACGGAGCTGGCCCCTACTCTCCTATTTAAAACCTTCAGTAGTTTCCCAGGCACCTGAAATAAAATGGCACGACCTTAATTGGGCTATGAGGCCCTGCAGCGTGGCCCCTGGGCCTGTCTCCAGCCGCAGCCACAAAGGCGCCCACCTTGCTCACTCCTCCAGGCACCCTGGCTGCTTTCAGACCTGGTGGATCTCTGCAGCCAAGAAGGCTCTTCTCTGGCAAACGAACTCCCCCTACTCATCTGTCTAGTCTCAGCTTAAGTATTTTAAAATACGCTTATATATTTACCCCTGTGGTTATTAGTGGAATGTCCATCTCTCCTCTATGCTGGCGGCTGCAAAAATTCAGCGACAATGCCTGTTCATCACTGTGACCTCAGAAGCCATTAGAAGCCTTGGTATATAATAGAAGCCCAATATTTGTTCAGTGAAAGATTTTTTCTAAATTTATCTCGCTTACCACTAAGACTATATAATGCCTTTATACATAAATTATAAATGTAAATAAACAATCACAAAATAAGAAATGAGTACACTAAACTCATAAAAAAGGGAATATAGTCAAGGAAATATGTCCTAAAGGAAATAATCTCAACGTATAATATATTATAAATCCATTCTTTTCCCTTTGGGGATTACAAACTTAATATATTAACTTCATCAGTCAAATCTGCAAAATAAGACCTTAAAGACAAACACGCATTATAGGCTATTACAATTATTCCACGGAAACATTTACTCTAGGTTGGCCATTACGGAAGCATCAATAAAACTGGAGAGCCAGAAACATCATTTCTAATATGATTTGTTTCTGAAATGGTACTGAAACCACTACATGAAAAACAGATCAATACAATTTTAATATTTTAAATTGTTTATATTGTCCCATACTTTTTAAAAATTGCGGTAACATTGGTTTATAACATTAAATAATTTCAGGTGTACACCGTAATATATTTCGAATTCTGTGTAGGTTACATCCTGTTCACCACTCAATGACTAATTACAATCCATCAGCACACCCATGTGCCTAATCACCCCTTTCTCTCTCCTCCCACCCCTCTTCCTCTCTGGTAACCACCAATCCAAGCTCTGTTGCTATGCGTTTGTTTGTCGCTGTTTTGTTCTATTACTTTTCTCTCTCACACGTTCACAACGCTGAAAGTATCACTGTTGTTCCTTTCAAAATGAACATACCAACCTGAAAACAGGTTTTATTTGTGAAAAAAGTGTATTAAGATAGGATGGAAAATAGAGGAAGAAAATAATTTGGAGGAGAAAGGTAGCCAAGAGCAGTGCCAACTTTAATTTTCTTTTCTAATTTTATTTCAAAGTCCCAATGTTCTTAACATCGAAGTAAAATTTACTCTCAGCTCTATTCATACTTGCTCTTAATAACCCAGCAATGCTGGAACCTGCACGTGTATGAAGTGGCCACACTCTCCTTACCACCCAATCAACTGTATTTTTTCTATCTTCCATCAAGATCTCGATCAGACTAGCAGCGTTCTGACAAGTTGTGGACCAAAAATGGGGCTCACTGCTTGAAGGAAAATATGCTAAGTAATTTGACAAAGAATCTTTGAAAAACAAGCAGTAGTTTCTGTGAAGACTGGTCAGCCATCATTTACTAAGCATTCTTCTCTGCAGAAATATGTCTCACCACGGAGTGGCAGAGAAAACGTAAATTGAAATAGATCACATTTTTAAAACATTAAAATGTTCCAGTCTCACTTTCCTAAAAGTACATTCTCATAAAACTCATTTCTATGTCCATTCTTTCCTATTTCTCTCAGTCCTCCACTGAAAAGAGTCAGCTTAGGAGCATCAAGAACGTACCGACATTCTCCCAGGGGAATGAAGAATGAAAATTAAAGTGAAGATGAGCTGGTCTAATTTTTCAACCCCCTATTTTACTCTAAAATACTTCCATTTGAAGATTTACTTGTTTTTCTCATATGGGCCCAATTCACTCACGATGCACACAAACGGATCACAGTAGGCAGCATCCAAGGTGGCCTCCAGCGATTCTTATCTCCTGGTATTCAGGCCCATATGTAGTCCCCTTGCACATGAAATAGATCTGATTTTTACATATGACAGGCTATTGCAGAAATGACAAAAGCTTGACTTCTAAGGCTAGGTAACTAAAAACATTGCGGCTTCTATCTTGTTCCTTCTTGAATCGCTCACTCTGGGTGAAGCCAAGCACCACGACGTGAAGAACAGTGGCCTCCCGCCAACCAGGATCCACCTGGAAGCAGATCCTCTAGGCAAGCCTTCAGATGACAGCAGCTCTGACCAGCATCTTGACTGCAATCTCCTAAGAGATTCTGAGCCAGAACCACCCAGCTAAGTCACTTCCATAATTCCTGACTCACAGAAACTCTGAGATATTGTTCATTGTTCTAAGCTGCTATGTTCTGAGGCAATTTGTTAGGCAGCAAGAGAACTAAGACACTTCTTCATTTTTCATCCATCACATAAACAACCAATTTGAAGCTCAGTAGGCCTAGGCATGTTAGGTGCAGATGGGAAAAAACTTTGTAACCCAAATACGGAGTCCAAAAAAACCACATCTAGACATATCAAAAGCACGCTTTCAGATTTCCATTTTTAAGACCTCATATATGTAACAATTGCTACTGAAGGCCAGCACGGTACTACACCAAAGCATCTGTAGAGAACTGGTAAAGACTGTCATACAGAAGGTGCTCATTATATGCTTGATAAACCAGTGAGCAAATAAATGCAGTAGGAATAAAAGAAACGAATGATGCCAAGGCTGGTAAGATTCACAGCACACACCTTTATAATTACTTGTTTGCAATGTTTCTTTCAACCACAAGAGGGCAGGAATGGCACACTGTTCTTCTTTGACCTTCTGCCACTTAACAGAATGTCTTAAAAGCATGTAGTAGGAATAAAATCAAAATTCTGCAGAAACGGAGGGAATGAGAAGGGAAGGATGCTTGTTAACAAATGGAAAGAGACCAGGCCTAGCTAAAACGCCCAAAAAAGCTTCTTGGAATTGGAGTTCAGTTAGAAAAAGAGGAGTTCACATACTAATCAGTATTAATTCATAAATTATATAATTCAATACTAATTCAGAAATGGTATTCTAGAAAAGGAAGAGAACCAAAAAGCACAGAGGCTGAGAACATCAGGCCAATTTCAAGGAACACAGAACCAGAGTGCAAGGAGTGTGGGCTGGGACTCAATTTCAACCTAAGCTTTTTACTCTTACTCCTTTTCTTCTACCTACTAAAATTAAAAATTAGTTGAATTATTCTTTTATGAAATGTCTGTTTCTACAAAAAACAGTAAATTTAGTATATTAAATTCAGGACCATTCTCAGCTATCCACAGGTAATTATAATCAAATTTCTTGTTCTGTGTAACCAAAACAAGCATCATTTTGTCCCTGGTAGGAGCTACATCCATTCCAGGTGCAGTGCCTGAAAGAAATAATCACGTGCCTGGGGCCAGCCTCACCAACTCCAACCTAGTTCCCATAGCTGTCACGACGCCCTGTGAAATCTCCTTATCAGAGCAAGTACTTCCCAACTGCCATATTATTATTATTATTATTATTATTATTTTAAAGATTGGCACCTGACCTAACAGCTGTTGCCAATCTTTTGTTTTTTCTTCTTCTCCCCAAAGCCCCCCAGTACACAGTTGTATATTCTAGTTATAGGTCCTTCTGGTCGGGCTATGTGGGACACCGCCTCAGCATGGCCTGAGGAGTGATGCCATGTCCCCGCCCAGGATCCAACCAGTGAAACCCCGGGCCACCGAACCAGAGTGCACGAACTTAACCACTCGGCCATGGGCCGGGCCCCAGCTGTATTATCTTTAATGTTACCTTCTAGGAAGTAGTTTTTATTAAATTATATTTTTAAATACCCATCATTTTCCATTGAATTGGAAGCTTATTCATAATGACAAAATTATCAAATCCTCTTCCTTTTTCTTCAAGTTACTTCCCTTAGCTAGAGCGAGGAACGACTTCACATTTGTATTTTATGGGGCCTCTGGCAAATTATGTTGCTTTTTATGGCTTATGTTCTGATTCCTAGATCTAAGATTTACGGTTGGCAGGAATATTTATAAGCCTATAGAGAAAGATAACGAATAAAATGGAATCCCAACATTTTAAAAAGGATATCCTTACTGAAAGAAGGAGACAAATGGGCTAACTCTTGATTAATCTGAAAGGCATTAAGAAAAATATCCCATCCCCTTGACTACAGTAAGTAACAAGATGCTATGTGTATGTTTGTAATAAACATCGAATTGTCCCACAGATGACCATTAATTAGTTAATGATAATACTAATCTAGATTTGTGGGGCAAATCTTGTCAATGATAATGCTGAACAGACTAAAGCAGAGGCATTTCATTCAGTTCAGTGGGCCTCTACTCATGCGCAAACCCTGAATCATTTGCATACTTTAAAATATCTAAGTACACAGGCATTCTTCAGAGTGAATGAGACTCTTTCAGCCTCAAATGACAGAAAATCCAATTCAAAATACCTTAAGTAAAAGAAGGGAATTTATTGGCTCAAATAATGGAAAAGTACCGGAGGAGATCCAGAGACTCAACTCATATGCTGGAAGTATGGATCTGTTTGTCTCAGCTCCTTACCTCCCTCCTCCACCTCTGCGGCTCCTTTCTCTGTCTCAGAGGGACCTGTCGCACGAGGACAGCTCTAGGCTTACACCTTTACAGCCTCAAATCCAACAAAAGAGATTCTCTCCCTCTAGGGCTTAAGGCAAGTTCCAGGATCAAGTCTCACTGGCCCAGTTACATCATGTGCACGCTCCTGAGGTCAGGTCTGCCACAAAAACTCACCCCTAAGGCCAGGCCAGGAGCGAGGAAGGGGTTATTCTCCAAGGAAAATACGGTTAGACTCTCAGAAAAGAGAGAGAGGATGGGCAGGGAACAAATTAAACATACGCCCTCTGTGTACGTCCACAGTTTCAAAGAGGTCCCTGAATGCCCTCTCCAAAGTTAAGAACCAGTGTAAAAAAGATTTAGAGAAGAACAGGTACACTTGCAAAACGTTACCTTAAATCTAACACTGTACTACACTGCTCATATTTAAGTAATTAATACCCTAATCAAACTCAGTCCTTACTTGACCTCCTCAACTCAGAAGCCTGCATTTCCCTCCACTGACTATAATCGTCTCCACTGTTTCAACTTCTCACTTTGGCTTCCAGGAAATACATTCGTTGGGTTCCACCTCTCTGACTTTTTCAGGCATCCATTCCCCAGCTTCCTCCTCTCTTTTTCTTATTCTATCAAGATTCCATCTCATCTGTTACTTCTATTCAAATGACTCTCAAATACTCATCTCCAGACAAAAAAATCCTTTAAAAAACAGTCCACTCCCAGATTTGTGAAAACTAAATAGACACCTCAAAACCTAGGCACCACACCCAAAATATTCAAAACAAACATATCGTCTCTCTAACAAAACCAGGCTTTCCTCCCTCTCGGTTAACTCTCTGAGAAATAATCTGGTCACTCATGCTTCAGGATCCAGCTCTGACATGACGTCTTCGTGAAGCCGTCCCTCCCTCTCCTCACCAGGCTGGGCTGAGCCTGGACAGCACCCTGCCCACTGTCCTCGTACTCATCACCCCATTTTACTGTAATGACCGGTTTACTTCCCGAGCTCTCATCCTAGACTGTAAACTCAACAGCAAGGGCCCAGCTGTGGCTGACATCTGTATCCAGTATGGCAAGCAGTGCGGCTGGCACACAGAAGGCTCCCAATGAATGCTTAGCGAAAGAGAAAGAAAAATTTAATTCCTATTAAAGATCTATAATTTTCCTAGTTTAAAATATTTACTGTTTACTAAAAAGGACTGATAGCCAAAAAAAAAACAAAAAAAAGAATCTCATTTAGTTTATTCTTCAAACAGACTGTGTCTTGGCAGGGTAAGGTCTAGGCAACAAGACTGCTACCAAAATTTATAAAATAACAAGTCAGGGAACAGAATTAAAGTGAAAAATAACGACTTTCTTCTTTCCTTTTTCTTAGCAATCCCCGGGGTTAAAAAAACGATGTTAGATATTAAACACTTGAAACTCTTCTTTCTCTCCAAAAGACTGAAAACATCAGTCCATCATAGGCACCAGATGTGCTTGCTGCTGAGACCGTAGCAAGCCCAGCTGCTACCCCCTGACTCACCAAGAGATAGCCTTTTGAGACAGACAGAGCTGACTGGGAACAGCTCAATCCTTTTAACCCAAAGCCCTTGCTTCTTGGCAATATCCCTCCTAACTTTAAAGTGTTTTTAATCCTCTGACCTCAATTTTGGTCTGGGAATCCATTATTTACTAGTTTCTGAGACACTGAACACATAATGTCCCTGAGCCTAAATTTCCCCAACTTTAAAACGGGAATAATAATAGCTGGCTCATGGGGTTGTTGATAAGGCGAAGGAGCAGGAAAAGCACCTGAAGGAGAGCTGGGGCTCATAAGAGCAGTCAGGGTGACAGTGCTGGCAGCTGTCTGCTGGCATTCATAAAGGATACTACGGTTTGCTGGCTTCACTAAGCTGACACCCTTTCCACAGTCACTTGATGGCAGCTTTCTTTAACCTACTCCAAGGAAGGATTATTAATACTCATTTAGTTATACACATATTTCAAAAATAATTCATTCCTTCTCACAACTCCTAAAATTGTGTACAATTTTAAACTTGCTCTTGGAACTCCTTCTGGCTGTTTTCCCCTGGGTGTTTTTTGGTGAGGAAGACGGGCCCTGAGCTAACAGCTGTGCCCATCTCCCTTTATTTTGTATATGGGATGCTGCCACAGCATGGCTTGATGAGCAGTGTGGAGGTCTGCACCCGGGATCTGAACCTGCGAATCCTGGTGCACTGAAGACGAGCATGCGAACATAACTACTACGCCACCAGGCTGGCCCGTTTTCAATCATCTTCAGTCTATCAAGTTTTGATGATGTTTATTTTCCTTTGTGGGTTTTTAAACTTTAACAGGCAACAAGTCTCTGTTTCAGTGCTGTTCAGAAACAAACTTTCAAAAAAAGGTTGTAAATGTGTTTTATCTACGGTGAAATAACAAGAGCTCTGTCATGTGGGCCCTTTAAAATAAATCTCAACCTGATTGTCTTTGGTCCTTAGATTATTTACATCAACACTAAGCAGTTGCTGTCTGTATTGTTTTTCATACCATTACACAGAACCTCAGAAACCTGACCCTACTCAACCCAGCCCTTGGCAGCCATCACTACAAACAAAAAAGTTCAACATGCCATATTTATGATATTTTAACTTACAGGTGTTGGATTGTAGTCCTTTATTTATTTAAGTTTTATTGTTTGTCGTAAGACAAAATATTTCTGGTATTTTATTTCCGCTCCAGTACTTCTGAATGATTTTGAGGGAGACGGAAAGTGACACTGATTCAAATATAAAGTAGGCATGATAAGGAGATGAGAAGAGTCTAGTTAACGCTACTTCACCTTGCTACAGATAGAGTACTCAAATTAGGTTAAAAGTAAATTTCAACTTCTAAGATTAATTATAAGCAAAATTACAAATCACACACACATTTATTTTCTTAAAACTATCTTGTTCCATAGAAATTTTATCATTCATTTTAAAGTTTCCACATAGAAAAACTTTGCAAGAAATTGAAGCTTTTCCTTTTGGGGAAAGATCAACCTATAAGAATACAACACAATCAAAACATTAAAAATGTCAAAACTATTTCTCTCACTGGCAATAATAACAGAAAGTAAGTAACAGCTTGGACGGGGCAAAACAAATCTGCTTCACAGCTCAGTCTCCAGAAATGTAAAGAAAAAGTGCCCTCATCTGGCCAAACAAAAAACTCAACATCTTAGGCACACATACTAACTCCTGTTTAAGCACAATTTTCAGGACTTTAATTGGTATAAAAATAAATCTGAAGATTTAAAAAAATAAGTAACAATCCAACAATATAATTTTTTATTGCCTTTTACAGATATAACTGTTTGCTGTTAAAAAAACAACTATTTAAACCATAAACTATAACGCAAATTATATAATACATAGTCTCTCCTCAACCAGACATATTAGAAATATATTAGGAAGAATATAAATTGCTACCAGTCCTCTTATTGCAAATAATTAATTATAAAAAGGCATAAATAACTTTATGGTCTAATGACAAGACTGATTTATGACTGTCATATGCTATTATCTGGAAAAAATGTCTTTGCAAAACTTAAGAGTTCATAATTTTTCTTCCTGAGCACTTCTAAAAACCAATATGCCTTTTGAAGTTAAATGTTGGTAAATTATTTATATTACCAGAGTGACATCTCTGCCAAACAGACCCATTAGAACCCTGATTGGAAATACAATTTTCAGCAGTACTGTGACACTAATGTTACAACTGAATTGCTAGGGATGAGTAATTCTATCATTAACAGTAATGATGATGATGACAATACTACTAATAATATTAGAAATCACTCAAATGTTAGCTATTTGCCAGGCACTGTGGCACTGTGGGAGGTAGGTAGAATGCCCCTCCCCCTCCAAGAAGTCCATGTCCTAACCCCCAGAACCTGTGATTATGTTATCTTACCACCTTGCATGGCAAAAGGGACTGTACAGATGTGGTTAAAATTGAGAGATAAGGAGCTGGGCCGGCGGCGCAGTGGTTAAGGTCAGGCACTCCATCTCAGTGGCCTGGGGCTCGGGGCTCACTGGTTCGGATTATGGGTGTGGGTCTAGTACTGCTTATCAACCCATGCTGTGGCAGCGTCCCACGTATAAAGTAGAGGAAGATGGGCACGAATGTTAGCGCAGGGCCAGTCTTCCTCAGCAAAAAAGAGGAGGATTGGCAGCAGATATTAGCTCGGCGCTAATCTTCCTCAAAAAAAAAAAAGTGGAAGAGGGAGGCAGAATATTCAGATGGAGGTATGAGTATGGAAGAAAGGCTGGGGAGATGCAATGTTGCTGGCTTTGAAGATAGAGAAAGGAGACCATGAACCAAGGAATATGAGCAGCCTCTAGAAGCTAGAAAAGGCAAGGAAATAGATTCTACCCAAGAGCCTCTGGACAGGAACACAGCCCTGCCAACACCCTGACTTTAGCCCAGTGGTCCTGGGTCAGACAGTTGACCTACAAAACTGTAAGCTAATAAATCTGTGATGTTTTACGGCACAAAGTTTGTGCTAATTTTTACAACAGCAACAGAAAAGTAATACATTGTGCTAAAATCAGTTACTCCTCATCCTAGTGAGGTAGGTACTGTTATTAATCCTACTTTAGCAAAGGGAAGCTGAGATTTAAAAAGAGAGACCAAGTTAACTTGCCTGAGGTCACACAGCTAGATAAACTTCAGATTCGGATTTGTCTATCTGATGTGAGCAGCATGCAAGGATGATGCCCACCTCCCAGATCACTGCCTTCAATCTGGAAGCATGATCCCAGCGATACCTCTTGGTGTTGAATGTCTTCCACTGATTTCTCCCACCCTCACTCCCAATGAGATCTCCCTGCCAGCTACTGTCGTTTGAAACTATATATTTCATCTCTCTCTCTCCCCTCATTCAACCAACCTTTGAATCACTATATCTTACGTCACTCTCTACTTTCCACATCCTCCATGGCCATGCTGAAGTAAAACTAACCACTTGGATAAAAATATTATTCTAACTCACTTCCCATTATCAGTTCCAGTCATGTAATGTGCCAATGGAAAGCATTCGATAGCTCTCCAGGATGTAATCAAGTACAACATAAGTTCCTTTAGGAATCTGACCTTAGGAAATCCTCAGGGATCTCAAAAGGATCTCATCTCATCTTTCCATCTTCCACTACTGCTTTGCATGTACTACAAGACCCACCCAAATGCAGTCTTCAGGCCCATATTCTGCCACTGTCTCACTTCCACAGCTTTGTTGTGCCATGATACTCACCTAGAATATGTGTCTATAACAAACCATATCACCCCTAAAAAAAAGCACACCGGGGGCCGGCCTGGTGGCATAGTGGTTCAGTTTGCGTGCTGTGCTTAGGTGGCCCAGGGTTCACGGGTTTGGATTCGGGTGCAGACCTACGTACCGCTTATCAAGCCAGGCTGTCACAGGCGTCCCACATATAAAAGAGAGGAAGGAAGATGGGCACAGATGTTAGCTCAGGGCTAATCTTCCTCACCACAAAAAAAGAGAAAAAAAAAGAAAAAGCGCACACCAGCCAAAAAGCCCTATAGAGTTTTGCTGATACCATTCATCCTTGCCTTGCCCAGCCCCATGTGGCTTCAGAGACTAAAGACCTAGTTAGGCTAAAGGAGGTGGTAGACCACTGGCATCTCTTAGGTGACACATCTTGGGTTCAAATCTTAGCCCTACCACCTCCTAGCTTTGTGATTTAGGACAATTATTTCACTTCTCTGGTCTGAGTTTCCTTACCTAAAAAATGGGAAAAATAATAGTGTCCTCCTCATAGGGTTGTTTCAAGGATTAAATGGATTACTACATTGTAGCTGAGAGAGTAGTTGGTGTATAGAGTCTTGATTTTTACTGCAATTCTCCTCAAGAAGCGGCTTCCTCCTTCAGCCTCAGTCCCCTTGGCTGGTACACAAATGATGTGTCTAATCGTTTACCTTCCCATCTCCCAGAAGACTGGATCTTGTCACCCATTCCACAGTGCCAAGCTATGCCTCCACTTCCACCAGATGGAGACCAACTCCCAAAGCCCCTACAACACGGAGATCACCAGGAATCAGCATCTCCTTTTACCATCTTTCCCTTTTCCCCTCCTGACTGATTCCCCTACTCCCAGATTAGACTCTTAACACATTTTCTTAAGCACAGATTTACTACATCCACTTAGATACCGTGACTTTAATAACTGACTGCCCGCTGTAAGGACTTGCTCTGTAGATGAGTTAGTCCTTCTAGCACTCGCTTCTCCGGCAAAGCACTTTTCCTGTTACTGCATCAATGAGAAAGGTCAACGTGCTATTGTTGTTACTGGCAGAGGTCTTATTCACCTATACAATTATAAGTTTCTTGAAAACAAGGACTATGTTGCAATCATCTTTGAATTTCCCGGACCTAAACACATTGTTTTATTTTTGATTAATGGGTCACTTCTGACTCATAGTTAACTACGGACCAGCAAATGTATCTTTGTGTTTACCACTCCTCCCCTAACCCCTGGCAATGAAATACAAACACACAAATTTATCCTTGCTTATAATTATAATGAGTTTTTAAATGACCAACGCCATTACACTTCTCTCAGCTTTTCAGTGACATTTCTCTACATCACCTTACTTTAATTATATTAGATTAATGTATGGACTAATCCGTTCTATACAAGCCTTTTTCTAAAGTGTCAAAATAATAATCAATACAGCCGCATTAACGCTTTTCAGCACCCCTTTTACTATACTGAGCTAGTGTACCTTAAACTTTCAGAGTCTATACTTCAATACTATGTAATTATTGTGCCGCATTCAACAGAGATTTCAAATGTCTTTAAAAGATAACATAGTACGATTGTTCTACTTTAGTCAATCACACGCTTCTCCTTGAACTTGAGCTTGGTGCTAAACTTAAGGTGCTTGATAATCCAAGCCTAATGCAAGTCTAACTCATGCCAGGACTGGTCTGTGGCTACAGACATTCTACCATCTTCTACTTTGTTATGTTTAGTTCAGGTCATCTCAAGTGGACAGCGAAATCTTACTAGAGAAGGATGTGTTCTTTTTAATCTGATATTCTCCAGAACTAAAATGGATATTTTTTTCTTTTTACAATTGCTACAAGATAACTAGAAGATTTCTTTCAACTATCTACCTTTCCATGTGAGACGAGACTTTAGAATAGTGGCCCGGAACCCTGACTGTGCACTATAATCACCTGTGGGGTTCTTTAAGAATAGGTCCCCAGGCCCCACGCCAGACAGGTGTGACTTGGTTGGTCTCTGGGGAGCCCAAGTTTGAATGTTGCTGCTGGTATTTTCTAAGGAGCCACGCTGAATAAGAAGCACAGCCTGAGGAATCCTTCTTTTCTTTAAAAGAAAACACCATATTTCAAAGATTTATATAGATATAAACATATATTAAAAACGTATATTGTCTATAATCAATCATTTAACTTAAAAAAACTCATGTAACCAACATATTTTAAGTCATCTTTGTATTGTGTCTGAAAATATAATCACGATAATCAGTGTCAATTTTTCCCCCCCAAATGATCAGTCCTCATATTGGTGATTTTCTGAAATAAACTTTCAGGTGTAAAATTTCTTGCACATCAAAAGTAATACCACAACATACATTCTAAATACCTTTAATCCTCCGTATCTGGCCAAATTGTTCCCTATCTGCTTGTTGCCAATTTAAAACTCACTTTCTGGATTAGTCTACAAAACAAATCCCCCTGTGTTTTATTATTTCTTGTGTGGAGTAGCGCAGATTTAATATGCCTTGGCCCTGAGAATGACTCCCCTCACGGCTGATGGAGGAGCTTTCTGCTGGGCCTGCAAAACAGTCTTGAGAATGAAAATGCCCTTGATTACAGTCGAATGACCTAGTCTTTCAGAGTAAAAATTTAAATCCCAACGGTGATTTAAAGTCTATATTCAGCTGTTAAACCCTTTTGGACTCAAACAGCAGACACACATAATAAATCTCAAAGCTGACAGTTTGAGATTTGCTTACTACCTCTGGCACTTCCAAGCTCTAAAAAAATCATTGGCATACTGCACTCTGATAAAAAGCATAAAACTAAGTGCAACATTAACTACATGCGAGAGGAGGGAGGCTCTGAAAGACTTTTGCTTAAATAAGTGCCATATTTTCATACAAATTTATCAAGTTACATTCTACCTCATTCTATTTTTTTCTCTGTCTCTTTCACAAAAATTCTATTTATTCTGTTGCAAAGAAGAGGCTAAATTTCAATTACCCTGAAATTAACTTGCCTGTTACTGCTGAAACAAACCCATCTCTCCCCCATACATCAGGGAAAACCTGTATCCTAAAAAAATCCACATTTAACTAACACTTCATTCTTTGCAATTCCAATTGTTTTTCAGGTTCCCCTTTAGTCTTTAGCAGAATGCATAAATTTACAAAATTGCAAACACAGTGTATCACAATTGTTTCTTCTGTTTCTTATACATAATATTGTTAAGCAGAGGCCTTTAACAATAATGCATGGGATCAAAAAAAAAAAAAAAAGGAATGGAAAAGCATTCAAGAATAGCCAATTTCACATTTAAAAAAATTCTACCCCAGTGCCAAGGAATTAAGTCTTGCTTTAAAATGTAATGTCGGGGCAGGCTCAGTGGTGCAGCGGTTAAGTGAGCATGTTCTGCTTCGGCGGCCCAGGGTTCGTCAGTTGGGATCCCGGGTGCGGACATGGCACTGCTTGGCATGCCATGCTGTGGTCAGCGTCCAACATATAAAGTAGAGGAAGATGGGCAAGGATGTTCGCTCAGGGCCAGCCTTCCTCAGCAAAAGAAAGAGGAGGATTGGCAGCAGTTAGCTCAGGGCTAATCTTCCTCAAAAAAAGAAAAAATTAATTAATTAAAATAAAATGTAATGTGATCATTAGAGTCACAAGAAGAGTCATAAGAATTTCCGAAAGAGGCAATGTGTGTCTACAATTAAAATAACACAAAGACAAGATTTTTCCTGTCTTTCTAAGTATTCGGTTTCCAAGCAGAATAAACCAAGTAAATAAGATACACGTGCATTTCTAGATTTCAACTAGACTAACACACACCACCACTCACTATAAATAATTCTACTTTTTTTTTCCTTTTTAAAGAAAGTATTTAACAGACATCCACACATTTTAGCCCGTACCTCCTCTGTAGCGATGAGGAAACCAACACTCAGTGAGGCAGATGAAAGTGACTGTGCGATGGAAAGGAAGGAAGCCCAAGTTCTACCACTTTCTGCCCAGGATAGAGCTACATCAACCAGAAAAGCCCTGTAACTACCTCACTAAACACAGGCGAGCAGGCTTCAAAAGCTAGTGACTGTTACCACACTACCTTGTATAACACCATCACAGTTTATCTCATTACATGGATTTCATAACTTCAATCATAAAAATTACGAATAAAATTAACTACCCACTTGAAAAATAAGGTGAAGCATTCTACTGCATGTCCCACTTGCTGTAAGGCCCCATGTCGCAATCTGTCTCTCCAGGTCTTGATTTGTTTTTCTATAAATGGAGTATGCTGGCCTAGCATCCAAAAATCCCCAAATACGCTACTGTCTTCAACTCACAAGGGGATCACTTGGACATTTTAGCTATTTCTCTGCTGCTTTCACCTGGGGAATAAGGAATTCTAAACAAAACGTAATGTACAAGTGAAAAAAATCAATTTTTATATTACAGTTTTATAAATGTAAGGTTTGCTAGCCAATCTTCTTCAACTTTTTTCATGTCACAGCACACAAAGGAAATGATAATGCTTGGGCAGCACACCAGAGTAATGGACCAAGGAGACTACTGGAGGTGGGTGGGGGGCGGTTCCAGCCCTGTGGGCTGGGGTAGGGGAGTGGGGTGCTCAGTGGCTCCTGAAACCTGATCCTGGTACACTAGGAACTGTGGAAGCTGTGTACTAGAGAATGGAAATGATGATGGTGACACTATCACAGGCTCAACAGCCTAATGAATAATTTGCTCACTTTCAAAGCCAGGGAGCCTACACTTTTAGGGTTAACTCACAAAAGTGTGCAATCAGTCACAAAGAAACTAATAGAAAATTAACAAGGGTGGTAAATATTCCTAACATCAGAAAGACAACCAAGCTTTTTTTTAAGGAAGATTGGCCCTGAGCTAACATCTGTTGCCAACCTTCCTCTTTTTTTTCTTTCTCCCCAAAGCCTCAGCACATAGTTGTATATCCCAGTTGTAGGTCATTCTAGCTCTTCCATGTGGGACACCACCACAGCATGGTCTGATGAGTGGTGTGTAGGTCTGTAGCCAGGATCTGAACCAGTGAACCCCGGGTTGCCAAAGCAGAGTGTGCGAACCTAACCACTCAGGCATGGGCCTGGCCCCAAGCATTTTTGAGTAAGGAAATAATTTATTATGAATTATCCTTAAAATTACAAATGTACCCATAAATTACAATGATAAATGTTATGGCACAGGTCTGATTATTCTCCTTGGCTGTAGACTGGAAATGAGATATGGAGGGAACCACCAACCACCAAATGGGCATCCCTAAGTCCAAACAGGCTCCACGGAGCACTCTTGACATGCTTTAAAATCATTATTATTGGTTATTCAAGCATTGTTACCAAAAGATGAGTGCAGAACTTCTTCCTGAGGAACAGCATGGCACTGTGGTTTCAAAACAAACCTCATCTATGTGACAACTGTTTAACTCCCCGCACCCTTAGTGTCCTTTTCTATCAAACAAAGGCAATATCATCTTCCTTATCAGGTTTTTGTGAGGATTAGAGATAATGAAGAAAACCTGGTTTCTGTCATCCATGTCTGGTACTCAAATGCACTCAAAAAGCGTTACTGTAGCCACTGGTACTATTTTCTATGCATTTTTGTTTACTTAATATTAATTCACATGTCTTTTTCACAAGTACCTTCACCCTATCTGTGTTCACTATTTTTTAAGGCTACATAATACTCTCCCTTGCTATCTCATGGTTTAGTCAACAGGAACTAATTGCTAGACATTTGTATTACATTTATTTTCTACTATGGTGAAGATTTTTAAATTTAATTTCCTTAGCATCTAGCCCCAGAGATGGAGTTACGAAGAAAATGATTACCTTTACGGCTTCTGATACATCTATTTCTTAATACCCATCTCCGTGAACAAAGACTGGGGTGTGGGGTACAAGTACAGTAGAATTCTAGTGATCTTGAAACTTTGCTGGTCGAATAGCAATATACTTTAACTGAATCTTGGAACTAAATAGGCTTTTTCTTTAAGAGAAATTAAATTAGGAGGAAATCAAGAATAAGCTTTTCAAAGTTACTTCAAAATGAGGGAAGATGTCCTCAGTCGCAGTTACTAAGCAAAATTATTTTAACAATGAACACACCTTACTGTTTTAACTTTTGTTTAACAAAAACAACATATGTACACAGCGTGTGTGTGTATATATATGTATCTTTTTTTCACAAAATACAGAAGGACTTAAAGTGAAAATCTCCTCTGTTCCATCCTTGATATTCCTCATCAAAATCCAGAAAACCCAGAAGTATTATTAACATTTTCATTTGTATGCTACAAGAATTTTTAAATACAAAAGGCATAAATATGTCTATCTTTATTAGTATTCGAGTGCTCTGAAACTTGCTTTTTTTCTCTTAATAAATCCTAGACTTCAGCATACACAGATCTACTGTTACGTACATTCTATTATTTTCTACTGTTCTGTAATTGACATAACTATTTCATTATTAAAAGATACTTGAGGGGCCGGCCCCGTGGCCGAGCGGTTAAGTTCGCGTGCTCCACTTTGGCAGCCCAGGGTGTCGCCGGTTCGAATCCTGGGCGCAGACATGGCAACACTCATCAAGCCACACTTCGGTGGCATCCCACATGCCACAACTAAAAATACACAAATATGTACTGGGGGGCTTTAGAGAGAAAAAGGAACAATAAAATCTTTTAAAAAAAAAGATACTTGAGCAATTACCAGTTTTTGCTATTTTTTTGTGTGTTTACATATAAAAACAAAACTTCAATAACCATCCTGTACATCTTTATAAACTATATGAAAGTTCAACCTAATATTATTATATTTGTAGGACAAAGTTGCAGTCATAGAATTGATGGGTCAAAAGGTATTGTATATTTGACTATTTCCACCAGTTTACATTGCCCCCAGGAGTAAAAGAGAGTGTCAATTTCACTCTGCTTTCACTAATACCAGGTTATTACCACACAAATCTTTGCCAATCTGATAAGTGAATAAGATATCTGATTCCAGCTGGCATTTTTTTTCAGTGTCTATTTGTATTTCCTCTAGTGTGAACTTTCACCGTTCCCATCTTTTATCCACGTTTTCTATTAGCTTGCTCATTATTTTCTTACTGGGAATTAAATGTTTTAAAATGCTACGTATTCAAGGTCACTCGACAAAATTTCTCTCATTAAGAAATAATTCTGAAAACTGGCTGCAGTTTGAATTGCTTGTTTGAAATGAATTACTTGAATTGCTTGCTCAGAATTCTTGTATTTACTCCTGTCCAAGCCTGACAGAGACAGCCACATGTAGATTTGTTTCTACATGCATAAATCTATTGTAAAGATCAATAAAAATACAACCAAGTGGCACTCTATTGTGGAAGAAGCCAACAAGGACACAGAATCATACAGGTGAAAGGCCCAGAGGCCAGCGTCAATCTAACTCTGGTCTCAGCTCCTCAGACCACAATAAGTTCAAGAACCCACAGGTGTCACCTCAGCCTCATGGTATCAGCTCCTCCATCAATAAAATGAAAAAGTTGGGAAGAATGGTGACTAAGACTGCTTCCAAGTATAAATCCCATGAGTCTAAAAGAGGTTTCAACATTTTTCTTAGGACCACGAAACACCTATAGTAGGACATAATGAAATAAGTAAGCAATAAGAAACTAAAGTATAAGAAAACTATCAACATGGTACTAACCAGTTTCTTAGAAGTTTGATTTCTAAGTCCTTAATGTATTAGGAATTTGGGAAAACGTACACATACACTGATTATATTCAAAGCATTACTTTACTGTGACTTTTCAATGTGCTTTTTTTTTTTTTTTTTTGAGGAAGATTAGCCCTGAGCTAACATCTGCCACCAATCTCCCTCTTTTTGCTAAGGAAGACTGGTCCTGAGCTAACATCCGTGCCCATCTTCCTCTACTTTTTATATGTGGGACGCCTACCACAGCATGGCTTGCCAAGTGGTGCCATGTCCGCACCAGGGATCCAGAACCGGCGAACCCCGGGCTGCCGAAGCAGAAAGTGCAAACTTAACTGCTGTGCCACCAGGCCGGCCCCTCAATGTGCTTTTCTGATAATCGTTTCATGAATAGTTTAGCAGGAACAAAAAACAAACCTATTAAAGAGCCCACTGACTTAAAAGCTTCTTGTTGCTGGAATAATGTCATGCCACTTCCCAGTATTTATGTTATTTTAATCTCTTGCTTTAAATGAGATGCATCTGCAAATCAAATTAGACTTGTATTCGAGTTTATACTTTCCTACCCAGGAAATCAATTGAGATTTGTGACTGAGTTTTCATGTTTCCACTCATGAAATTATTAAAAACACACCACCTTTCTCTCACTTGAAGAATTATTCCAGGGCTACGATGCCTACGCTTATTCATTTTATAGTTTTAAAAACTGTGTTTAAGAAAAAATTTTCTCAAACACAAATTTTACGTAGGCGGGAAATCATTGCTATAGCAACAATAGCTTCAGTTTATGAGAACTGAAAGGGGAAAAATTCACATTTCCAACACTTGAAACTTAACTATTTGATTGTTGATGGCCGACGGCACAGGCTGGTAGCTCCTGACCATTGAGCACGACCATCATGAACGGGATCCCAATGAGACTTGGCCAAAGTTTTAAAAGATAAAAAATATATTGTGCCTTCTTTAATGACAAGGTTAACGACTAAAAAGCAAACGTGACACTATAGGCCACCCCCAGGCTGTTCTTCCTTCTCTCCCTCACGTTCCAGGGAGCCAAAGGAGTTAGCGGGAGAGTGACAGCCTCCAATGGTGAGTGATTGGTGCATCTCTGAGGTCTTGCCGCTAATAAAAAACACTAGCACCATGTCATCGCTTTGGGGGAAAATAAGCACTGGTCTCAGCTAGAACTGGCACCTCCACCTTCAACTGCGGCTGGCTCCAGGAGTGGAGCACATCTTTCTCTGAGGATCCTTTCCTTACTATTCTGATGGGCAGAGGTTGAATACTAATAACAAAAAGAAACTAAAACAGTATTTTTCCATAAAGAGATGGGGAAATTTTGTGTGTATGAGTGTACGTAAGAAAGGGAAGTCAGTAGCAATTTTCTTTAAAAACATTTTTCCCATCCTATTGCCCAGGTGCAAAACATACCCCTGGCACAAGAGGAACTATCACCACCACTAATTTAACCACCCAACAGCAGCACACAACCCACTGAATATGGTGTAGTAACGTGGTGTTTATGTAATTCTGTAATCATAATTTTTTGGCTCTGCCATTTACTAGCTGTGTGACTGTGGCCAATTTTATCCATGCCTCAGATTCGTCCTCTGAAAATCTGGATAAAGATGGTGCCATCTTACAGGTTTGTTACAAAGATCAAATGAGTTAATATATGTAAAGGATGGAGATTTGTCACTGGCACATGATAAGCACTTAATAAAGTGAACAATTATCTTCCTCGTTTTATTTTGAGTCATTCTAATAGGCATGCAGTGGTACCCAACTGTGACTTTAACTTGCATCCTCCCTAGAGACTACTGATGCTGGAGCTTCTTTCCACGTACTTATCAGCAATCTGTAGACCTTCTTTCTTGGTGAAGTAACTTTTCAAATCTTTTGCCCATGGTTTGTTTTCTTACTGTTGAGTTTTAAGAGTTCTCTCTGTTATTTGGATGCAATATCTTTATCAGATACAGGATTTGCAAATGTTTTCTCCCAATCAGTTTCTTGTCTATTCTTTCCCTTAACAGTTTTTCACAGAGCAAGAGGTTTTTAGTTTCGATAAAGTTCAATTAACTAATTTTTTCGTTTGGTGGGTTATGCTTTTGGTTTCATCTCTAATAAATCTTTGCCTAACCCGAGATCACAAAGATTATCTCCCATGTTCTCTTCTGGAAGTTTTACGGTTTTAAATTCAGGTCTGTGATCCATTTGGACTTTTATATAAAGTACATGATGGGTCAAAGGTCTCTTTTTTGGCATATGAATGTTCAACTGTCCCAGTACCAGTTGTTCAAAAGACTAACCTTTCTCCTCTGAAATATCTTGCACTTTTGTCAAAAATAAAATATAATAAAATAAAATCAATTGACCATATTAGTGTGGGTCTCTATCTAGATTCTATTTTGTCCCCGTTTTTTTGGATGTTCCTCCTCTGAGGCCCCACTGTCTTGATTACTGTAGCTTTATGGTGAGTCTTGAGAGCAGTGAGTCTCTGTACTTGTCAAAAATAGTTTTGGCTATAAATAAATTCACATAAATTTTAGAATTGCTCATCTAGCTTTCTAAAGCAGAGTAAATCTATTACTTACAAGCAGCTATTCTTACAGTGTGTGGTAGAATTCACAGCTAATCTGGTGTCTCTTCATCCTTATATTAAAAGAAATACTAAAATCTTCCCAGAGGCAGATGAAGGAGCTGACGATCTCCACGTTTCCCGGACCTTTTTATCAAAGTCTTGTGACAGGATTTAAATGCTCGTTCCCTCAGTTGATTTCTTTTTAATAATCTCAGTCTTCTGAGGCATAACTTGACTTGACAGTCCTGAAGCTATAAACAAAGCTGTTTTTCTCTAGCATGCCCTCCTATAAGTCAAGCTAGGCTGTTTGGGGTTTCTCTTTGGAGTAGGGGAAAGAAAAAGACTAGGAAAGATCTCTATCTATTCTAGCTACTATTCTCATTTTCATCTCAAACTGCAGAAAAAGTTTCACTTAAGATTTTTATAACTTCTTGCAATTGTCTTACTAGCTAAACACCAGAAGACATCAGAAATCAGCAGCAACAGTAACTGACTGTGACTATAAATGAGGCTTTTATCAATGTGGTTTTGTTAAATGGTATGGGCTTGTGCACAGTCATCCTCGCAAGTAATTCAACTACCTCCACAGCCAAGCAGGCTGCTCGCTTTCAACTGAAGTATATAAGCAAAGAGGCAAGTTTCAAAAAAAATTAGGTACACTCCAGAAGTGAAGGATGATAAATTACTTATAAAATCATTACAGGGAGATTGCAATTGTATTTTGTGCAGAAAGTTACTGATTAACTGGGTTAACTGGGTTTAAATGCCCAAGAAAATCTTAGATAATCATAGCCACAGACGCCTTTTTTCCCCCTTTACAGTTTGTTTACAGGAGGGGAAAAGGCTCTCTAAACACATACAACTGAAAACTCAAAACCTAAAACACAAAAGAAAGCCATTAAATTATTCATTTAATATCTTTAAGGCCAGGTTTAAAACTAACCTTTATAAATATACATCATACCACTTAATAACAGGTCAGATGGGCTGTCCAGCTTCCCATATTCCACTTCAGAGGTTAGGAACAGACCTTACCAAAGGAGTGTGATTATTCAATCTCTGACCTGAGTTTCCTACAATTTAATAAGCTCAAGTCAATGACAAAGATAAAAATGCTGTCATTCAGAATCTTTTGAGCTGCCACCTCACAAATCTTCCTCATACAATTAAAAGTTTTTACTTGACTCATTCCTATACTTTAAACTTTTCTCATTTAGAAATCAAATACAGGCAGACACTTCAATAATCAAGTACAGGTATGGTACAGGACTTATTTTTTAATTGAAGAAGGGAAAAAAAAATTCCAGATAAGGCAACCACAAAAAAGATTTTTTTTACCAAACAGCAAAGGTGGTACTCTTGAATTTTACCAATAAATGAAAATGCGCAAGAGAAGTTCACCACACTGGGATCAGGGTTTCTACCTGATCTTGTTGCCTATTTTAATCCAGGGTTTATACGTATGTAGGCTACTTCCTAAAATGGTTCACTCAGGGCGAGAGGGTGCTAGGCAGCTCTAGAACAGACAGAACACATATCATTAACAATGCATAATAAATACTGATAAAATATTAATTTCCTTTACATATTGCTTTTGCTCTACACATAGTGCTTAATGTTATTTATGAGAAGAGAAGGATAGTAACAGTTTACAAAAAAGAGTAGACTCTGGTGGGGGATGTTGATAATGGAGGAGGCCATGCATGTGTAGGGGCGATGGGTACATGGGAAATCTCTGTACCTTCCTCTTAATTTTGCTGTGAATCTAAAATTGCTCTAAAAAAAAGGGAGTCAAAAACAAAAAGAGAGTAAAGAAAGAGTTACACAAAGCAGACTGCAAGTTATCAGGAATGGCCCAGAAAGATGCTCAGTCCAAGCTTCGTCTAAGAGACTGTGGCCCAATTAAATCAGCAGCAACAGTAAAAAAAAAAAAAACAAAAACGGGGGGGGGGGCGGGGGAGGCGGGGTTTACCCACACCCTTTCCAGGGAGCCAGTGAGGGTTCTGTAGGATGCAGAAGACAGGGTTTGGGAAGACCTTAATTGTACCAACACTACAAGATCACAAAAAAAACTCACTAATGGGTTCTTCAAATTACCTATTTCCTGGACTTACACGTTTTATATAAAACGTTTCACATTGCAATACTCATGAAATTGGCTTCATCTTAGATTCCATGCCTGCATTTAATGCAGTAGTTTGTTTTTTCCCTAGAAAAGTCAGTATAAGCCACTGGCGAGTCTTTCAATCAAAGTGTCTCAGAAGGCAATGTGAAACTCAAGTCTACCACTGGCAGACAGAGGCAGCCAACTCAGCAGTCATCCAAATCACTGTGAACTGCACGGGTGAAGGCCAGGAGACTGGAGGCCCTCCAGTGCTGCACAGGAGAGGGAGGGCTCCAGTTCCCTTCCATGTAATTTCAGTGGAAATCAATGAGGCAAGAGACACTAACTTCATTTATCTGTGGCGGCTGGAGTTTACAATCACCTTTTTTTAAAAAATTTGATAATCTTTAAATAGACCCTTCACTTAGGTCCAAAGATAAAACCGAAAATTGGTCTAAGTCAGCCACATGGGTCTAAACTAGCTGTACAACATCAGCACAGCTGCTAAACCCATCACTGATAATTCCATTTTTCATTAAGGATGAAAACAAGGGACAGATGACACACACTTTCTAGGACCACTATCAGAATAAAATAAATCAACAATATATTATCTTCGATAAATTATTTCAAAATAATAACTACTGCCTCTTATTTGAATATCTACTATGTGCCAGGAACTCAAAGTACATTACTTTAAGCCCGCATGGCAGCTGTTAATCTCACTTTACAGAAAAAGAAACAGACTCAAAGAAGTTATATGGCTAGACTCAGGTCTGGGATTCAAAGCCAAGCCTGGCTGATTGCAAGCCCAGCTCTTTCCACTTCATCGAGTTGCCTCCAGCATATCGACTTACTATTTCTCCATGATACATTTACCTTTAACTGTTTCTGAGTATAACACATTCTTACAAGAAACCTCAAAATTTGGTATTACCCACTACTGTAACACTCTTTCCCTCATTTGAAGAGCTCTTTCTTACTGATGCTATTTGTAACAAAGCATTATGAAAATCAGAATGTGTGCATATGTGTGTTTGCAGGTGTGTCTATGGGGGAAGGAGAATGCATGAGAGGATGCAGAATTTTAAGCAAATTTAATATTCAAACCAAGGCAAAGATATTGGTATCGAATTTTTATTTCTCCCACCCAAAAGAAATTGCTAGATAGCTATTTCTTTGTAAATCACTGCAATAAACTGCCTTCAATTCAGTCTTGTGGTTTCCACAAATGTACTTGCCACAACTGATTTGTTTCATCTACGGCAGAAATAAGGTATAACTCACTTTGGCTGTACAAACTCTGAAGTTTATTTCGTATTAGAATAGCCTATTTATACATAAAACAGAATATTTTTTTTTCCCACTGACGGAATCCAAATATACAATTGCAATGAAAAGTAAATCTCAAAAACCATTAAGTCAGCCACGGAGAATACTTCAAAAGAAATGAAGCAAAATGGCAGCCAGGAGATGATTCCTCTAGTTTATCTGAAACAGTTTATATCCTGAAGCCAATCTGAAGGTTGTCTCTATTCAAAACACATGGCTTTAATGGATTGAACTCTGTGGTTCAGAAGTAATCAAGAACTCCTTCAGGGGCTGGGTGGGGGTGGGGACAACAAATAGAAGCTTTCAACTAGTATGAACAAGTATGAAGTTGTAGTCTCTCCACTAATTAACTGTACCATACTTTTAGCCTAGAACAGTAACACAGCCCGTGGTGAAATAGGGAATTATCACTGACCAGAGAGAACCCGTCCTACCATGGATGCCGTACAGAAGGATGATGACTAGGGAAACCTCCAGCTATACAATGACAAGTAGAAGAGGGCCCTCTAAGAGCTGTGCCATTTTCCCCAGCAGTACTGAGCTTCCCTGCACTGGGAAGTTGATCCAAGGCTGGAGTTTTTCTGGGGGTTTGTAGCAAAATGGAAAAGAATATGAAGAAATCAAGATCCGTGGAGTACGGGGCCAGCCCGGTGGCGCAGCAGTTAAGTGAGCACGTTCCACTTCTCCACAGCCCGGGGTTCGCCGGTTCGGATCCTGGTTGCGGACATGGCACCACTTGGCAAGCCATGCTGTGGCAGGCGTCCCACATATAAAGTAGAGGAAGATGGGCACGGATGTTAGCTCAGGGCCAGTCTTCCTTAGCAAAAAGAGGAGGATTGGCAGTAGTTAGCTCAGGGCTAATCTTCCTTTAAAAAAAAATTTAAAAAAAAGGTCCGTGGAGTTGAGAAGATCAAAGTAACACGTAGTAGACATCGGTTGGGGAGGTTCGCCACCTCACCACTCTCCTGACACTTAGAATCTGAGTCCCCAAAGCTACGTCTGTGCTATTATGTTGAAGCATGAGAAAACGTTTTTTATGCGAGTCAAAAACAGTCCAATACCAGCAAATTAATATGATTTAATCTACTACATATGGCTCTATCCTCCCATCCACTAAGCAAATCAGATTTCCTCTCTTGGGAATTCGGGATTTGAGTGAAGAGATGGTCAGAGCTGCGTCACCTTAATGTAAGCACTCGAGAGAGGGTTCCGAGGCTCCCACTGCTCAGGGCCCTAGATTCCTGCCCTGCCCAGAGGTTAGCTGTGCAGCAATTCCTTCAAGACTGCAAGCTCCCCAAGAATCTTTGCAATACCCCAATTTAACAAATAACTTTTGATGAAGACTTAGTTTCTGTCTTTGCAACTAAAGGAACCTTAACAAATATTAACTGTGAGCCTAGGAGGCTAGACGGGTGGTTCCAGCAAACCCTTGAGTTACCAGTCCAACACCCAAGTTTTGTTTTTCTTTCTGTTGTTCACAAAACCTGAGCATGACTGCTGATTAAGCAAAGTACAGCAAGCAAGCAAGTAAAGTTGCCTCTTTCTTCTTTCAGAGAGCTTACCTGTTGCACATATACAGACTTGCTCAAAGCATGTTATTTAAACCGAAGGAGAAAATTATGCTAATAAAATGCCCAGCGAGGCTCAAGGACTTTGGTTATTTTTGATAGTAACTTTAATAGTCACACATGTTAAATACATTAAAATGATATAAAGTGCTCATTAAAAAAACACAGCCCCTAAAGTTATCATGACCTCAATTTCCACTAAGAAGAATTTATTTTAGTTTCAATCAGCTCTTAGCCTGGCAGTATGCTCACCAGCCCTATGACTCTGAGAGACAGCACAAAGAGCACAGGAAATGGCAGCCAAACAGAGCCTTATGCCAATTAGATGGAAAACCTATAACTGAGGACCAGCTAGGAGTATGGAGAGGATTTTCCAAATCCAAAAGAATACCACAACTCTCTGAGCCAGTAAAAGGGACTTTCCCTTCTCCACCATACCGTGTTTAATGCTTAGTGATGCTGCCTTTTGTCTGATGCAATGTTGGCTCTCTCTCCTTAAATGGGCCAGAGAACTGATACTTGCAACCTTCCCCCTTCTTACCACTAATTATAAGGTTATTTTAAAATACTTTGTAATAGTTTTATATATGTTCATACAATCCTATATGTGTAAAAAAAAAAACTAATGTTTTTGGGACAAATAACCAACCATTGGCAAAAAATGTTAGATTCTATATGCAAAATCATTTCCTGATGGACTACCAATGAAAATATGAACAAACATATAGAAGGGAATATAGTTCTTTTTATAATCTAAGGGTAAACCAAAGTATGACACCAAAAGCAGAAATCAAAAAAGGACAAGACTGATGGATTTGACTACAACAAAACAAAAACTTTTCTGGCAATAAAGAAACAGTCAAAATACAAATGAAAAATTTACTTAAAATCAGTAATAAAATGACTACCATATCAAACAAAAATGGACACTGAAGACAATTCATCTGAAGACCAATACAGGACTGTGTATCAAAACCTTAAAAATGGACTTACCTTTTGACCCATCAATTTTACTTCTAACAATTTACCCTATGAAAACCACTTCCTTATCAAGGATATTCACTGCAGCATTGTTAACAGCAAAAAACAAAACAAATAAACAAAATCACCAACATGAGCACATTAAATTATAATTCATCCCATCTGTTCAATGAAATAATCTACTGTCATTAAAAAGCAGAATGAGATCTATATTCATTAACAGGAAAAGACAGTCACAATCTATTAGTATATGGGAGAAAAAAATAACATCATAAAACAACAAAAAATTAACATGCACAGCAAAGACTACTGCCTATCAAAGTACGTTCCTCCTCGGCACACCAGTAGACTCTGTTTCCACCCCACGCCCCTCCTCCCACTCACACAGCTTAGTGTGCCACGTGATTATGTTCTCTGCAATAGACTGTGAGCACAGGTGCAACCTTGGAGCTGCCTCATGTTGAAGATGGCAGGAACAACCCTGGGCGGAGTTCCTGAAAGACTGCAAGGAGTGGAAACAGCCCTCCACCTGGATCCCCACCTGGAACATCCCCCTGGGCTGCTGTGTGAGAAAAAATAAACTTCTGCTGTGTTTATGCCATTAGAGTTTGAACCAATATTCAGTAGCTTGGCCCACCCTATCTACTACTAGCAGTTTTATTTTTTAAAAAAATTTCTACGTGCATATGAATATTTTTAAAGGTCTGGAAAGATACCCATCAAAACTTATCTTTATGATATTTAACCCTACTGTTGCACACAGTTGTGGACTGTTTATTCTCATGGCTGTCCAGGATTTCATTGTGTGAATATGCTACAATTTACTGACCTACTACTGATGGGCACTGGGTACTTTCCAGTTTTTTGCTATTATTATTATACTGCTATACCATGAATAGTCTTGTCCACATCTTTTGGTAAACAGATTTGTATTTCTCTTGGGTACTTATTTAAGAGAGGAATTACTGGGTCATAGGATATGCATATGTTCAGCTTTAGTAGACACTACCAAACAGCATTCTGAAGTGATGGTACCAACGTGCGCGCCCATCAGCAGTATATGAGAGTTCTAGCTGCCCTATATCCTCGTCAGCACTTGGCATGTTCTTTTTCATTATCACCATTCCGATGGGTAAGTACTATGCACTTTTAATTATTCTCAACACAAAATACTTCATTATCTAAAATCAAAGGGAGTTTTGGGGCTGGCCCAATGGTGTAGTGGTTAAGTTTGCGCACTCCACTTCAGCAGCCCTGGATTCGCATGTTCAGATCCTGGGCGTGGACCTACACACCACTCAGCAGGCCATGTTGTGGCAATGTCCCACATATAAAGTAGAGGAAGTTGGCAGAGATTTTAGCTCAGGGCCAATATTCCTCATCAAAAGAAATTAAATAAATAAAATTAAAGGAAGTTTAGTTAATTACAGTGCACTCCTACAATGGAATAATGTGATTTCAAAACTAGATATAAAAGGTGTTCTCAATGATGTAAAATAATGTTTAAAAAACACTACAAGAAAACGGGTTGCCACCCTGTAAAGTGAATTAGTTGAAGACGATTGCAACCTGACCTTCCTTGACTTAAAGAAAATTATTCTCCTGATGCCTGTAATTCACTGGAAACATTGAATGGGCTCTGAAGTCAGAGTGCCTGGGCTGGAGTCCTGCTTCTGTGACATAGTGTGCAGTGTGACCTCGGGTTCTAACCTCTCCAACCTGCCACTTCTGACATTTCACCACTTAAAGGAATGATTAAGAGCCTGGATTCTAGAAATAAACTGTCTGAGTTCAAACCTTGCTCCGTAATTTCATAAATCTCTCTGGGCCTCTTTGTCATCTATAAATAGAAAAAATAAAAGTTCCCGGGGCTGGCCCAGTGGCACAGCGGTTAAGTGCACATATTCTGCTTCGGCGGCCCGGGGTTCGCCAGTTCAGATTCCAGGTGTGGACATGGCACCACTTGGCAAGCCATGCTGTGGTAGGCATCCCACATATAAAGCAGAGGAAGATGGGCACGGATGTTAGCTCAGGGCCAGTCTTCCTCAGCAAAAAGAGGAGGATTGGCAGCAGATGTTAGCTCAGGGCTAATCTTCCTCAAAAAAATAAAATAAAGATAACTTAAAAAAAAAGTTCCAATACCTCATGAGAGTGTATGAGAAATAAATGGATCTATATATGCTGCGCACTCAGGATGGTGTCCAACACAAGTATGCATTTGCTACTATGTCTACTGCTGCTGCTGCTGCCACTACCTCAAATCTCATATCTAATGGAAAAAAATAAGCCAATGAAATCATCAGAAGGCAAGCTAGCACCTGGACTTCAATTCACCTGAGCTTATTCTCTAAGACTGGCAGTTGATCATCTAAGACCGAGTGGCCAGAGAGCTAGGGGTCTCAAGTAACCTTCATCTTCACTTACTTCGAAGCAGACTCAAGGTCCTTTGCAAGACAGACGGAAAATCAAGCTTCCACCATGTAAATCCCAAATACAAGGCACAAAGATGGTGAAATACGGCCACCATTTTATATCTGAAAATTCATTAAAATGACATTTGCAATAGCCTCCTGATTTTCCTACATCCGTTCAGGCCTCTCTAATCTCTTCTCATAGGATGAGCTTTTTGAAACAGAAATGTGATCATGGCACCTTTCTGCTCTGAGGATAAACATGAAAATCTTTAACATGGCCTTCGTGGTCCTGGTCAGTATGACCCCATACCTACTTCTCCAGCCTCAGCTTGCTCCAGACTTTTCTGTCTAGACACTCCAGACACACAGGCCTTCGTTGATTTCTACAAACCCACCAGGGTTCCTCCCTCCATGGGGCTTTTTGGCAAACCATTCCCCGTGCCTACAATGACCTGCCTTTCCTTCTTTGCCTGGGTAATTCCCATTTATCCTGTGGATCTCAATTCAGTCAACTCCCCGCAGACCAGGTCTTATGACACTGCGCGCCTCTCCTCCACTAAGCTTATCGCAGTTGCAATTTTACATTGATTTGCGTGATACCCGGTTTAACGACCTCCCCCGCTAAAATGAAGACCCCACGAGGACATCTGTGTGTGTACACCACAGTGGCCCCAGTGAGAACACACCACCAAATACAAAGTAGAGGCTGAAAAAGCACCTTTTGGTTGATTGAATGAAGAAAATGAATAGAAGAAATGAAATGAACAACTGTGGAATAAATAACACAAGTCAAACCAATAGAGAAAAGATGGGATTTCGAAATCTGAGAGCTGTCAGCATAGTTAAGAAGTACAAAAAAATTATCTCCACATCAAGATTGAATCTGCTGACAGCCATGTTTCCAAAGCAAAAAAAAAGGAGGCCTCAGAAGACCTGCAAGAGTCTCATGTAAACGTGATGCCAACAGTAAAATCAAGACTTCTTTTTGCATAGTTTCCTAGACCAAATGAGCTACTGCATCTGCTGCCACTTTTATTCATCTTATAAGGAAGCTAGCTACATTCACTTCATCCCTTTTGAAAGACACATTCATTTTAGCTCTTCTTGGTTCCCAGAAGACTCCGAGATCAGATCACCACCGTAAGCTTACCCCAAAGATTGCTTTCATCGCTGATCTATATGCAAGGTATGGATTGCAAAAGGGAAACCATCCTAAACAGATACAACTGGGTAAGCAATGAGGTGGGAAAGGTGGGGCCTGGGTGTGTGAACAGGATCATTTGTTAATGAACAGAGAGTGGGGAGTCTGCGTCTGGAGGAATATATGCTAAAAACTTCTTTTATTTTTATTTTTAGGTAGTGGAAAGATAATATATAGAAGAGAAATTTTAAAACCAGTGGCTTATCTGATAGATTTGTTAATTCAATTTAAACAAAATATAAGGTGGACCACACATTAACAGGCAAGAGTGATGAATCAAAGTTGAAAGGTCCACAGAATTAGGAAAAACTCACTACTATTTTCCAAAGGAAGGAAAGGAAAAAAGGTGAAATACGCAGGTTTTTTAAAAAAAAGTTCAGTTTATCATTATCTACATACAATAGCTACAAACACGGAAATTTGATACTTATCTAGTAAATTGCAGAGACCAGAGAAATCATGATCTAGAACTTCTGGACAGCTGATAGCCTTGTGGAGGTGCCAGGGAGGAACGTTCCTGAATCACAGCCACTAGTGAGGTCAAGGTATAAACGGACAAATTTGGGACGTGGCAGACCATTTAGGGGTGATAATCAATAGGGTGTGAAAGTTGAGTAGACACAAAGACTCTATCCAGGAAAAGACAGCCAGACACTCAAATAAAAAAGAGAGGCAAATGCAGAGGAAATGAGGTAATACTGTTATCTTTTGCCATTCAGGTATAAAACATTAGGTACAAGACACTGAGTACCATGATGTGTTTGTGTAACTGAAATAAGTTTCAGTGAGGTCAGTATTACATGGAATAAGCTAGATAAAATTAAGTCAAGTTTAAATTTAGGTTAAGCTTTCTTTAACCCTGCTCTAATTTGGGACTTTTTTCTTTTATGTTTTAACATTATAAAAGAACTGTTATTATTTTTTTTTTAAAGCCCACACACAATTCATAGAAAAAAAGAACATTAGGAGAGGCTGCACAGTGTCAAGAATAAGGACTTTGGAGCCACACCCCAACCCCACCACTTACCACCTGTGTCACTCAGGGCAGTCACTGATCTCTTTTTGCCTCAGTTTCCTTCTGTAAAATATCTAAAATAATAGTATCTACTTCATAGTTACAAGGATTAAGTGAATTAATATTTATAAAAGTACAAAGACCTGGAACAGGGTATGCCTTATGTAAGTATCTGTTAAATAAACGCTATTTACATTCTTTGCTTCCTTTAGTTTAATTAGGTTAAGTAGATTTCTAAAGTTCTATGTCATAAAACACATGAAACAGTTTAAGTATACATTTTAAGTGACCTAATTGCTCATACCTTCACAATAAATTCTATTAAAAGTGTTCATCTTTTACTTTGATTCAACTTCAGTAAAGAATGGCCAAAAAAACCCAGCAATCTTACTGGGTACTTACTTTGTACGTACATACTTTGTTACCTAGCCCTTACAACAATCCTATAAATTAGATGTTGTTATCCCCATTTTACAGACGACGAAACTGAGATTCAAAGAGGGTAAATGACTTGCACAAGGACACAGCTAATAAGGATAAAGCTGGAATTCAAATCCAGGTCTATCTGATTATGAAATTTGTCTTAATCCCAAAGTACCTTGTTTCTAAAAATAGCTTTGTTATCTACTGAGTACCATGGTCTTTAAATACTTAAACATAGGTAAACCAAAAAAAAATCTTATCTTAATACAAAGTAGGTTTTTAAACAGTAAATAGGCATTATAGAGCATTTGGTAAACACACAGCAATTTCACACCTCATAACTACTTCCAAAATCAAACTGATCAAGAGAAAAATCATTGTACTAGCAAGTTTCAGGAGAGTAAGTTAAAAATGCCAAGAACCATAATTTCTGAATTTCTGAAAAGAGTGGAAGGGAAGGCTTTCTTTTCTTTTCTTTTCTTCTTCTTTCTTTTTTTGAAAGAGTGAGATGCTGAGACTTGGGATGTGGAGGTGGATGTCTGTGTCCACACACCAAACATTCTGAATCCTCAGATGCCCCTGAAGCCTCTGGGCCCACTTCCCCCTACAAAAGGCTCGTGCAGCCCCCCTTGCTTAAAGATGATGCAAAGCCTCTGCCTTCCTTGCAAGACAGCAGGATAAGCAGGGCGACTTAACTGGTTTCCTCTCAATAACTGAACAAGAGCAGTCCTTTTGTTTAGGCTAAATATTAATTTGGCTGATGTCAATACAAAGCAAAAAGTTGGAGTTAAAATGCTTATTTTCTGAATCTTATTTTTATGTTCAAATGTGCCATGCATGAAAGCAAAATGTGAAAATAATTACAACGGGGACACTAAGTGCAATTGCCAATATTCCATTCTGCTTTTACAGGAAGTCAGCGAGAGGCAGGAGGAGCAATGTAAAAGACAAGAAACTCTAGTGTCCAGGGCACGTGGCCAACTCTGGTATTTCAGTGAGCAATGGGGCAGCCATGTTCGGATTTACACCAGATCATCCCGGTTAACCACTTGTTCAGGATGAAATAAAGAGCTTCTTAGTGAAATCCAATTTTCTAGTCTGTAAACTGGTCTAGTACATGCGCGGCCCCTAGGCCGAGGACCTTTCACCCAACGTTGTATTCTCTAGGGACCCTATCACAGCGCTTCCAGAGCTAGCCTTCCATAAATTTTTGCTACTGAAGTGAAAGTTACTAAACCTTCCACACGTCTATGTATTTTACAGATTGAAACCACAGTTACATAATGGTACTTGGGACAATACTAATACTTTCCCTTTGGGGAACTCTCTTTAAAACTGCTCACAGTATAACTGTGTGTAACCACACCCCCTAAATTGTGGTCTCTGTGTTTGAACAGTTTGACCAAAATATACAGAAGTTTTAGAGGATAAAAGACATTGCAAACGACTAAGCGTAGGAAGCTCCCCAAAGTGGATCCCGCAGAGAATCTGCCCAGTCTCGGTGACAGCACGGGCTGAACAGGTATTACAGGTTTCCAGTTTGAACTCTCTTCTACACTCCATACTTCAGACCTCATCTCTGAATGTCAAACATCCCATCACCGCCAATTTAAAACTGATAAAGGAGGTGGGTGAACTAAACACTCTCCCAAAACCTGTAAAAATGATGTCTAGGATACTAACGGAAAAGATTCTTTTGATACAAGATTTACTATATGAATTGAAAGGAAACTAGAGTTAAACAACAAAGAAGTGAGGTCCTCAGATCCTAAGTGTCTAATTAAAACAAGAAATGTTTACTATGTATCAGGCATGCACCCGGTAGAAAGAAAGATGCGTGCATGTAAGTTTGACCTAAATGGTGCGATACAATATATGTTCCATACAAACCCATTTACAGAACACTAAGTAAACCAAACCTCACATGATACTCCTTGGAAGATATGCAATCTACCCATCTGTGGGAACACTATCTTCACTCCATCAAGACTCCAAAACTGTGACCTTTAAGATGTTTTGCACAATCTGAGTGGGTGTGTCCCAAAGACTGGAGCCTTCACGGAGGAGAGAGCAAGGTTGCTTTTGTTTTTGCTTTTTTTTAGGGGCAGCTTGTTGTTTTTGAGGAGAAAAGTAGAGGGAAAGTGGAGGAGTTGAGGTGGAGAGAGGGGAAAATGTGTTTACTTTGGGATATCTTCAATTTATAGTGTGTGTGACACCTGTAGGTGGAAATGGAAAACTGGGTTTGAAGCTGGGAAGAGAAGTGAGCTGGAGATAAAAACTTAGGAGTTATCAACTGTGTCTATGGATGTTATGAGAGAATAAGATCACTCAGGCAGAGTGGATATATCGAGAAAAAAGACATATGAAGGATATGAGCAACAGAGGCCACCAGTATTTAAGGCTGAAGATGAGCCTTCTCAGAAGACTGAGAATTTGCACTCAGAGAAGCATAAAGAGATTCCAATGAGAACAGTGCTGAGCCAGGAAATAGGGGGATTTTAAAGAGTGGGCAGTGGTGTCAAGGAAGAAAGATAATGTAATAGCCACAGTGAAAAAGAACCAACAAATCTGGCTATTAGAAAATAATTTGGAGAGAAGGGGGGAAGAAACATTGAGAATGAGAGCAAGTTAAGCGAAGCCTGCAAGTTTTCTGACATGAAGAAATGAAACAGAGGATGAAGGGGTGATCATAGTAGGATCAACAGCACAAGTGGAAGAAGAGTTTCCCTTGGAAGAAAAGAATAATGGTTGCTCCTTTGAAAAAGAGAGAATGGAGGTAAAGATGTCATAAACCTGTATTTCAGTTTGGGCAGTAAAAGAAAAAAGTTGGAGAAAGTTAGTTCCTATCAGACAACCTTACTTTTCAAGACAGAGAAGGGACAGGGGTTGGTTGGAAAACTTCTGCAGAGGTGATTAGAGACCATTTAAAGGGTCACTGAGTACTACTGAGGACCAAGTAAGACTTGGAAATTAGAAATTTGTAATGGCCCCAAATGGCAGAGTTATTTTATTTGACCCAAGACAGCTGAAAAGAGCAGCTGGGTGGGTAGCCCACACTGAAAGACTTGGAATAGAAAACATGAACAAGAAGCCAACCACAGCTTTCCAGGACACCCAAACTCACTAACAACAGACAGCAGAGAGAATATTTGGAGGCATACAACCTCCACCTCAGACAGTACTGTGGAAAAATAAAATATAAATGGATTCAAATTCTCCTGGTTAACTAGCTACGATGTGAGTCAACTATTCTTTTTGCGTCTTAGTTTTCTAACTTGATTAAAATGGGGGGAGGGGTTTGTAACACCTACCTTTATCAAATTAGTCTGAGTCTTAAAGGAGACAATATATGAAAAGACTCAGCATTATTTCTGACACTTAGGCACTAAATAAATGTTCGGGTTTTTTTTTCTCTGCATAAAATGAGGACATTAGACCAGGCTAGAGTCTCATCCCACTGTAAAATTTCATCTTGGATTTACCAGTGTTGGCCATACCTCACAACCTTTGAATTTTGTGAGTTACCTTCCACCACCAACACCACAACTAATAATGTTATCATCTGATATCTGTAAGGTGCTCTGCAGTTTAAAAGGCTCCTACTTTCATCATCTCATTAGTCCTGACAACAACCATTGGATGGAGACAGAATAGTGAAGTGCCATCAATTTGTGTATGAGGAAACTGCAAGGCAGGGAAATTAAATGGCTTGTCTGAGGTCAACTTAATGTTCATTTGGTTATCTTTGTTCTGTAAAGTTGCTGAAATACATTAAAAAGAAAGATGTCCCTGTATACAAAATTGGCTCCCTCTGCCTTTTTTTCAATAAAGCTCATTTACTGATTTCATTTGTATCTTATTTTGCATTGTGCTTTAATTCACTAATCATTTCACATGCCTTTTTAAAAGGGAACAAGTTAAAAGCTACTCATAAATGAGCGAACATGTCTAAAACCAAATAATGTATGTGAAAATACCTGGGTCAGTGCCTGACTTAGCGGGCAACCAACGGATGTTTGTTGATATGGAAAAACAGCTTCTGATGGAAGCCTAAAAATTCCTTAATAATTTAATAGATATCACAATCTTTCCCTGCATTCTATATTTACAGGTATAATTTATTTCATTAGGGAGGGGACAGGGCTATAATTTTTAGATTAAAGATAGCTCCTAATTTGCTTTTTTACAAGGAATCGGGGACAAAAAGGGTCTAGGGGTAGAATTCAGAAAGACCGTTTAAATTAGGTGGGAAAGAAATTATCCTTTATCTTCACTGAGCTCTAACAGAAATCGAGCACTTCCTTCAATTGTGAACGCAGACAACACGCCACACTTGTATTAGCAGCACCTCTGATTTTTACCACCAACAGAATTCAGATATTTTATACCATATTATAGTCACTGCAGTTATCTTGAAATATCACGTATACTCATCACCACTTCAAAATCACCATAGTTATTGGGCTCACTTCTAGACTTCATTTAACGTGTTAGTAAAGAAGTAGATATTACCATATCACAAGTTTGCTTTAAAACTGTCATGTCTACATTTCAATATAATTGGTCTGGCTTTGCAATCATAAATCATAAAGGACTTCTGCTTCAAAGGATGGTTAAGACCCTGCAGAATTTCCCTCTTGGTGCTCTCCTGCAACAGATTTCCTCTCTCTCCTCTTCCCTCCTCACGCCCTCTTCCATCCTGCCTGGCTTCAAATGCAAGGAACTCAGAAAGAGAAAGATGGTGAAGGGTAAAACCTACGGCCAACTCCACATCCCTTTTCTTCTCTCCCCTCAAATATGGGCACAGTGATTATTATTTATATCCACAGCCTCTAAATCCACTTCCTCTCCTAAACTCTGAAACGTCTTTTTGTCCACTCTTTGCTCCCTAAACCCTAACACCAATATCAGTGACAAAGTGTCTAGGGTAGTCAGGGTACCACTCTGAAATACAAACTATAGCTTTTCAACACCCAAAGACCAATAACCTGTGTGGCTACACAATCGACAGAACATGGTCTACCAAAAAAGAGAAAATGGCTAGGATAGGAAGACGTGGCGGTGGAGGGAATGGGTTGAGGAAGGGAGGCGGACTATAGAAGGAGTTTTTATGGCTCGTCTTCCTAGCAATTAGAAGGAAAGAAGAAATGAATAAAGGAAAACATATACACACCATCACACCCGTAGAAAACACCACGTGAGCTGTGAAATTGCATTTGGGAAGGCAGAAGAAAGAACTGAGAATGTGTCCCTATCAGAAGTGGGTCAGGAAGAAGAGGAACACTGGTTGAACTGAGGGGAACAGTAAAAAAAGAGACATGCTCGTTAGTTCCTGGCAGGAGCGTCAGCCAAACAGCTAGTTCAAAACTAAGAAGCGTCCAAATAGGAAGGCCAGGTTTGTTCAGACTCATATGGCTCTTCTCGCCAGCTTCCACATACGCAGAATAAAACCTCCAGGACAGGCCCTACACCAAGCCTCAGGAGCCATCTCCAGAAGCTCAGGGCCAGAGAAGTCTCCGTTACACTTGCTTAAAAAGTGAGGGGGACGGCAAAAGAGAATCCTTACAAGATTACAGAAGAGGATGCATCTGTCCCAAAAAATACTGCAAATGAACTTAAGTTTTCCAGCACTATCAGTACCATACATCATGAGTCGGCTGGTTTCAGGACTGATTTACCTACGCAACACTGTTTCTACGGGAAAATGAACTGCAAGTTCTAAACAATGATTTATATAAAGTCTGACCATGACTCATGACTGAGAATTACTTATATTAATTATCCTCCAAAGCACCAAACAAATGGTGAATGCAGTAAGAGAAAATAAAAAAGTAAAAGTTTAACCATATTAACCAGAAAATCAATATGAGGAAAAGTATCTACATGGTATAATAAAATGTTACTCTTTTAAAAGATAAAGCAGGGCCCGGCCGGTGGCATAGGGGTTACGTTCACACACTCCGCTTCAGCAGCCCAGGGTTCACCGGCTCAGGTCCAGGCGTGGACCTACACACTGCTCTTCAAGCCATGCTGTGATGGCGTTCCACGTACAAAACAGAGGAAGACTGGCATAGATGTTAGCTCAGGGCCGATCTTCCTCACACACACCAAAAAAAGATAAAGAAAAAGTGTATAGTTACGAGATTTAGAGAAAGAAATAAAACTATAATTTCTTTTGCTTCTGACTTATGAGTAAAAATTAGCTTTGGGAAAACATTCCATCAATCTGGCAATTAAGGTTTAAAGAAGAGTATTTTAAACTCAAGTTAAGGTAATAGCTTCCTACCGCTACTTGAAAACACTGAGATGAGATGACGCATCAAGACTGTAAACACTTGAAGAAAATGAAAAAGCCTACTGCATTTTTCCAGAGCACTTGTGAATGCTGACCCTTCTATACTTACTAAATTGTAACTTGCCTAATTATTCTATCTAGTTTTTACTTCCCCTCTAATCTCAAGTTCTATTTCATCACCTAGCTAACATAATACTTAGAATAAAATTTCTATCTGAATTTGTTCGTAAGGTCCGCATTCTTACAACATAAAACGTTTAAGTGCTTTGTTCTTTAGTTAAATTCACAAAGCAATCTACGAGGGACATATTAATATCCTAAAACGGAATGGCTGGACTAAAAAGTGCATATAGAGAGGCTTCCTTATAATTTTGGTTCCTTTAAATCTTAAAACATGGCAAGAAAAAAACTGTCTTCATGGAAATGAGCTGAAGGGATGAATTATATGCAGCAATTTCATGTTCAAGAAACATCTACTTTAGCCATAAATAACCCATTTTCTTTGCCTACTTGTCTCAACAGAAAACATCTTCCCAAAAAGTGTTCAATATGTAACACTCTTACCATGGAAGAAGAGTTAAAATTAAATAGAAATCCATTTCTTATGCAAGAATAATGCAATAAATTAATGGTCATCATTTTAAAATCACCTATCAAATGCTGGCAGAGAAAAAATATCAGAGCTTCTCTAGCACAGTAGGGGCTCAATAAGCATTTGTTGAATAAAGGAATTTAATGTTGACAACTTTCCAGTGGGAATAAAATGAAACTTGAAATAGCTCCTTGTCCCTTTTATTCAAATTACTTAACTACAAGTTCTGTAATAAGGAAAAACTTATTAAAATAAGGCAAATGTACAATTCCATTTTACACTAAAACAGACTTGTATTGCAACATAAATACAAAGCAACTGCTAAAGCAATAAACCTAATTGTGAACTTCCTGCATTTTCCCCAAAATGATTGCATCATAGTACAACTGCTTTTCAGAAGTTAAAAGATCTCTGATTTACATTAGATGACTAATATTTTTTTTGGCCATTAACTTAAACGAATGTGTGCAAATCCATATTATGGGAACAAAAGTAAGACTACATACGAAGCCCAGAAAAATCTACTCATTCTGTTTTTAAAAGGGATATCTAATTTGAATAATCAAGATTGCATTTCTTTCCTTTGCCCTGAAGGAAAGCACATTCTCAGTTCTGTTTTGAAGCTGGCACCTCACACTCAATCTTGGTTCATTTCCAAAAGCACATATGTTATAGTAAACCCTCTTCTTTCAATGCCAAAAAGTTTTTGCTCCTAGAAATTGTTTTACTGGCATATTCTCAACATATCAGTATCTCAATACGTGCTAATCCTAGAGAAGCAAGAGTGGCCACCACACTTCAGAAAGTAAAGGTTCCATTTTAAATCTATAAAACGTAGACTTTTACTTTGAGCAAGATCCTGTTAAATCCGAAAGTTTAAAAGAGGAGTTCTCAACTTTGTTTGCACATTAGACTCCTGAGTGGGAGGGGGCATTGAGTGTTTTACTATGTAATACATAAAGGATTTTATATAATACATAATAGGATTTTCTTACAAATGAGGTAACAACATTTCAGTGTTTGGAAAGACAGAGAAAGGTATTTTGGTGAATTCAGATGGAAGTTTTATGACATTCACTGAAGTGTTTTTCCAGTGAAAAACCAATGACTGACTGAAGTAAGCTATGAGACAGAGAGAGAAAATTTGCTTTTCTCTTCCTTTAAAAAAATGGAGGAGTGAAAGAAAAAATTCCATTAAAATTCTTAAGTTTTCCCACTCTCTCTTCAGGGAATGTTCTGAATATTTCTAATATATTTCTGAGATATATACTAATATATCTCTGCTAAGAAGGGACTTAAATTTGTAAAAGCTTAAAGAGATTTGTAAAAAACACTGAGTGCCAGACATTTCAATAAAAAACTAGTGTTTCTATAATAAATCCTTTGATTTACTTTTTTAAAGGTATGCTTTTTTTTGGTGAAGAAGACTGGCCCCAAGCTAACATCTGTCACCAATCTTCCCTTTTTTTTCCTCCCCAAAGCCCCAGTACATAGTTGTATATCCTAGTTGTAGGTCACTCTAGTTCTTCTATGTGGGATGCTGCCACAGCACAGCTTGATGAGCGGTATGTGGGTCCATGCCCAGGATCCAAACTGGTGAACCCTGGGCCACTAAAGGAGAGCAAGTGAACTTAACCACTGTGCCACTGGGCTGGCCCCAGATCTTTTGATTTAAATGAAAACAAAAATTTACTGTTCTCTTCTATAAATGTAAGCTATTATTATTATTAATTTTAATTTAGTATTTATCCATAAAATTTTTGAGTAGCAAAAATAAAATCATTTCTTAGGACAATATTAAGATTATTTTGTTCCCCCCAAATCAAAGTTCAATTTAAAAATATCTCTCTATTAAGTGTCAGAAGTTTAAAATTCATTTTCATTGACCCTGCAATTCTATAACTGTGACCTTACCTGAAGAAAATGTCTTAAGGAATTTATGTTCAAGGGCACTTTTCATCAAATTAAATTATCTTAGTAACAAAAAGGATTAGAAAAACTAACCCCTGAAAATAGGAAATTAATGGGATGTATTATGATACATCTGTACAATACAATACTGTGTAGTCATTATAGAATAAGGCTGGGGAAAGCAGGAGGCTGAAAGTTCTCTCGTACTCCTTTTACACTGCCTGAATGTACCATCAGCACATATTACTTTTCTAATAATCACCAGAAAGACGGACACTATTTAACAGAAAATGTTCCAGATACAACATTAAGTGAATCAAGTTACAAATGTGTGTACAATGACGCCAATCTTCTTACGTGTATAAATGTATAGTAAGGAAACTGAAGAATACAGGCCAATAGTCTGCATACATAGGTGGTGGAGCAGAAGTATTCTTTGTGTAATTTTCTATATTTTCCAAAAGGAGCATGTATTTCTTCTATATTCAGAAAAGAAGTTTTTTCACGTAATATATTGTTATGCTCCATGTGGCTGCCATATAACTAACATTAAAAATTCTTTGGTTTAAAAAGAAAGGAGTAATTTATGATCCAAGCCAGTAAAATCTTGCTATAAGGTAGATGATGATGATGATGATGATGATGATAGGAATGGGGAGGACGTGATTATCTGTATCCAATAACAAGGACATTATTTTTAAAAAATAAGAACACTATAATATATCTCTATGTCTTACAATTAATTTAGAAGATAACACTACATTACAAAAGGTTGTTTACTTAATACATACTAAAAAAAGAGACTTAACGGAGTGAAAATAAGTCCATGGGTGACAGATCCATACCAATATGTTAATAAAATGAGAGAGATGTTGGGGCCTATCACTAACAGATCACCAAAGCCAATGATGACCCGCCATAAACTGGCCTTAATTCCCCTACAGACAGATTGTCAACCAAAGGAGCTACATCAACTTGCTATAAGAAACAGCTTACTACTGCCAATTATACATAAATTGCTATGTATGAACATGCATTCCTGGATATACATAAAGAATGAACTCACTGATGCCTATGACACATCCCTCAAGGCCTTGCCTAGATTTAAGATTAAGAAACACTTCGAATACTTTCGATAGTAATTTCAACTCTTCAAATTAAAAGTTTTCATTTGCTCATACCTGACTTTCTTTGCACTGAAATTTTTAACCTACGTGAATTTACACAGAATAAATGGATTTAAGAGAATACTAATATTTAATCAGCACAATGTCCAAAAAAAACATTTTAAAATGTTATTCATTACTGAAAGTAATGCCATTTTGGAACTAAGGGAACTGTACAGAATTTTAAATGAAATGCTTAATAATGGAATCCTATGCAGAGGTTAAAATTATAATGACTCTGCAGATGCATAAGAAAATATTATAGCAACCATCTAATGAGCAAAGCAGACTACTAAAGGATATATAAATTATGACTACAACTACATGAAAATGGGTGATGGTGAAATGGTGGCTAACTATCTCAAAAAATATTTTAACATTATGGACATGTCAGTTTCAACTGAAACAGATAATAAAAATTACAAGATACGGCAATTTTTCTAAGCCTAAATGCCCAGTTTGCTTCTTTTGAGATCCAGATTTTAAGTAAAGGAATAAAGAATAAAATTGAATGCACAGCTGTTTGCTTCTAGGAATACAAACAGGAAGAAATAAACAGAGGGAGGCTAATGTCTGTGAGACTGGGCTAACTACTCCAACCCCAGCTGTGTTTTAATTTGTATTACTAAACAGTAACAAACCCTTTCTACGATAGTCAGAGGCTGAGAATTGCCATTTGTGCCCAGTGCAAGTTAGAGGCACACTAGAAAATACTTGAAATGTTAGATTCAGTAATTTATTGTCTAGTCTATATTCTAAGTTGTACAACATGAGTTGAATTATTCAGGAGTTGATTCTAATTTCACACCACTTAAAATCAGAGACAATGAGAGAGATGCCTGATCACTTACAAGTCACTTAAAATATAAGAAGGATGGGCAAGTTAAAATCATACCCTACTTGCTAGGGTAAGAAATTAAATCAATAATAAAGCAAGCTGGTAGAGACTAAGGTCAGTTTATGCCAGTGGATCATAACTGCAAATAGCCCTGTTCTCTACCCTTCAAAAACTATACAAGATTTCTACTACAGCCATAGAAATCAGGGAGGTAGGAATACGTTCGGATGGAGGTGAGGCAATACTCTAGCAGGCAAATGTCTTTATTATAGCTAGTTTAGACACTAACTCTCTCCTTTTTTTCCTTTTAAATAGAGAACTGTGAAGTCAATGGAAGCCCAGAACCTTTAAGACATCAAGAAAGGGACAACCAAAATTTACTAAAAAATACATACTCTTCAAGCTATCAATTTTTAGTGCCATTAGCATTAAAGATGGCTACCTTTACAGCACATGTGACTGGAAGAAAATACACTAATTTTATGGAATAACATCAATCTAATTTTATGGAATTAATTTTTAAAAATTTCATTATAAGCTTGATCCTAGGTTTATGTCAATAGCTGTGTTAGCTGAAATGTGTGGAAGTTTTCTTAAGAAGCTGATCATAACAGATATGATACACATTACATAAAATGATGAATAAATTCCATACTTGGGTATAGCTCAAATTTTCTATTGCCTTTATTTTCCGATTTGGTGAATTTTTAATAATCTGATCACCTATTATTTATATTGTAGAAGAAAGTTTTACCATAAAGCTCGATTGCTAAAAGATCCTTTCCGGTAGGGTACAGACCTGTGATTGCCAACCCATCCCAAGCTTGAATCCCAGCTCTGCCAGTTCTCTAAGGTTTAGGTACCTCATTTTTTTTTTTTTTTTTTGAGGAAGATCAGCTCTGAGCTAACATTTGCCAATCCTCTTTTTGCTGAGGAAGACTAGCCCTGAGCTAACATCCGTGCCCATCTTCCTCTACTTTATACATGGGATGCCTACCACAGCATGGATTGCCTAGCGGTGCCATGTCCACACCCGGGATCTGAACCGGCGCACCCCAGGCCACAAAAGCGGAATGTGCGCACTTAAGCGCTGTGACATGTGCCGGCCCCACCTCATTTGTAAGGAGATAAAGTGCTTTTACGTCGTGACAGGTACATAAATTCTCAACAACTGGGGGTAAGTCTGTATGGCATATGCAGTAAATGACATAATGCATATAAAGTACTCAGCAGAGCACCTGGAACATAATTAAGTGCTCCATAAACAGCAGAAATGACATAAAACAAGCAGACAAGAATTTAAAATAACATGTAAAACTGAAAGTAATTTCTAATCCAAATAATTATTTTTCAAAATCTTTAAAGAAAACAAAAACCCCCACTATTAGCACGTAATTTGTTATCCTTAGAGTCTAGCACCATACCTAGCAAACAGTAGGTGTTACATACATACTGTTACATTACCAAATAATGACTCTCAACATCAGTTATGAAGTTGAGAATTACTAGTGTGTAGAGCTTGCCTCTTTCATCTTTGCACCCCAGTGTCCAGCAGATTATGTAACATAGAGTATTCAGTTAATTTCATCTTTTTTCATTCAACTGAAAAATAAGCTTATTTGAATTTTTACAACTTTTGATTTGTAATTTTAAACTCAATGCAAAGGGCTCTGAGTTTGGACCATAACATCCACAAGGGTAAGGGCCAGGTCTGTCTAGTTTATTACTACATTCCCAATAGACAGTCAATGGTTAACAGATATTAGGGGTTCAAATGTTTGAATAAATGCGTGAATTTTTTTCATGTTCTGTAGACAGAGGAAAACAAAACCATAATTCCTAACCAAAGTTCATATCAAACAAACGCATGAGAAGGCTAGACTGAAAAAAATTACTTTGGGGAAGCTCTGTTTTAAGAAAAAGTCTTGGTATGTGCCAATTATAGCTCAACAAAGCTGGACAAAACAAAAGAAAAAAGAAAGTCTTGGAAGCGACAAGTAGAATAAGTTGATCACAGTAAGGGACAAACAGCAGTGTTATCATTTTGGATGCCAGAAACATTTACTCTAAACAGCATACTGAATTTGCATGTGCTTTACTCTTACCAAAACCAAAATATAAAAATTTAGCATCATATTTGGTTTCACTATTAATACATGGTTTTTACCTGAGAAACTCCATACAACCAATTTTCTAAAGGAAAAAGCTAACTTTTCACACTGCTCTATAAAAATCCCTAATTATTTCCTCTTCTGTTTCACAGAAGTTGTAATAACTGGGTTAGTTCTATTCCCCAAAGGAAAAAAAAAACCAACAACAACAAAGCTAGGAAATACTCCTATGTAACCTTTTTGATCCCTCTACCAATTAAAGAACACGCTTCAATGGAGATCCCTGCAATAGATAAAAACTGATATAGGAAACCTCAAAAAACAGGATTACAAAATGGAAACTACTTTCTAATACAAATAATTTTCTCAAAAAGCAAACAAAAATAACATGCAGCCATTATAGAAACTACCTTCTCTGTTCATCTGGGCCTGCCTACATAAACTACTACAGAGAGAAGGAGCCTTCATTCAGTGTACACTTTTCAGGAATGTCTCTGAAGACAGATATTCTATCAGAGATGAGTTATTTTCAGAGAGCCATGTGAGTTGTGGAGGGCGAATTAGTATATTCGGGTCAGTAAGTGTTACCATGCTTGGTTCCACAGAAGCCAGAAACCATCACTATTCTTCCCCATGTGTTTGATTTATTATGAGGATACGAGAAAGTAATTCTATCTCTGATAGATTTTTGTCGCCTTTGCAATTTTGAGTGCAGAGCACTAACAGATTCTAGATAAAGACTAATGATACTGCATGCCCAGGACTCTGATTCATACCTTTAAATCGTTATCTTCTTTTGCAGAAGAAAACATATTCCATTTGATTCCAGGTAGATCACATTTAAAGTCCTGATACTGGTGATTCCAAAGCTTATTAAAAAATCTACAGGTCCCCAAACTACATTAGATCAGGTAGATGTCTGACTAAAATCTAACAGAGCAATATACAAATGGGACCTGAAGAAAAAGCCAGGTTTAGGGACTTAACAGGAAGGAATCTTGCTTTCTCCCATTGCCGGCAGGGGCTCTCTTACTAGAAACTTGGGTTCATTATTCAGAAGCATCTAATAAAAGCATTTTATTTAATCTCATGATCAAAACAAGTTTAGGACTGTCCGGATTTCCTTCTTGCCAGGTAAAACAACAGATCCTATAAAAATACACCTAAGTTATTTTTACATAGACTTCCCACTATGTGACACTATTTTTACAATGTCTTCCCACTATGTGACAATGAGCTTTCTGATAAGGACTAAGAGTGCCTATGTCCATCCTTTAAATAATCTGTTGAAAAATAGGAAATTGTCAGTGCCAGTCTATTCCACCTGCACACCTCCAGTCATATTCCTTCCTACTTTTCTAACTCCCTTACCACTTCTCATCTGTTTGCTTCATTTTCCTCCCTAGCCTCAGCCATGTCAGTATGAACCTAGAGGGTTAGCCCAATACTGCCATAGAAAGGAAGAAGTTTCTCACTCTTACCTGGCATTAGAACTAAACATCAATAGATAACACTGGGGCAGATGAACCCCTTCCAGGCCTATCATTTCTCTGTATCCACAAGGTACAGACCTTAACACAGAAGGTACTTAGTGTTGGCTGATGTCTTGATAAAAAAATGACATTTTATTTTAAATCACCAGAAGGCCAATATAAATATCAGTCTGTTAACAGAAGATTCTAGTTTTTAAATCGAAAAAACACACCAAACATTTTGCTTCCATTGATGAATACAAAAAACCAGAAAGAAGTGAAAAGCATTTAACCAGCATACGATTGTCCCTCAGTATCTGCGGGGGATTCGTTCCAGGACCCCCTACCAAGACCAAAATTGGCGGATGCTCAAGTCCCTTAGTTGGCCCTTCCACCTCGGATTCCACATCTGCAGATTCAACCAATTGCGACTGTAAACATGGTATATGTTTATATCTATCCGCGGTTGGTTGAGTCTGTGGATGCAGAACTGGCAGATACAGAGGACCGACTATCTTCAACTTACTCCTCCTACACAAAAGATCAGTAATCTTCCTTAGAATTAGCTCTTCTAAAATTATGAAGACCTTTTATCAGGCACTTCCTCTAATAACTTCTTATTGAATTTGTGGTACATGTTGACATCTATGTTTCTTGTAAGTCAACTCTGAGGTGAAAATTCATTATCAACTGCTACCAAAGCATTTGGGGTCTAAACAATGTAAAAGATTATACAGATTACCATCTTAAAAATCAAAAAAGCCAAGAGAAGAAAGTATAAAAGAGGACAGCACAAAATAAGAAGGCATAAATAATTTTAAATATACAGTGATCACAAGAAACATAAGTTGACTAAATTTCCAAACTGAAAAAGTTTTGTCAAACTGGATAAAAATCCATTTCACACTATTTAAAAGAGACATGTCCAAGACATACAGATAAACAAAGCTTTTTTAAAAGTAAAAGAGTAGAAAAAGTTATACGAGGCAACTACCAAATAAAAGAAAACTGGTATGATATATTAAAATTAAACAAAATAGGCAAGGCCATGAGTACCAATGGAGGCAGAGGTCCCCTCCTAATGATAAAATGTTGAATTCATCCTGATGACATATTCTACACTTAAAAAACCATAATTCTACACTTAAATGCGTCTGATAACACAATTTCAAAATTTTTTTTTAAATGACAGAAATTCACAGATAAAATGAAAAGTCATCACAACAGTTGAAAATAACAAATATCTATTTCAGTAATTGATTCCAAGCCCATGTAAGCTCTTCCAGAACACAAAAAAGTGGAATACGCTCTGACTCATTTTCTGGGCCTAGAATAACCCTGATATCAAAGCCAAACAATGACAGCACAAGAGAGGGAAAACAGGGCAATTTCACTTATCATCATCAATGGCAAAGTTTTAAACAGACTATCAACAAACCCAAGGGGGTAATGTATAAAAAAGAAAGTACATCATGACCAAGTTGGGTTTATTCTAAGAACGCAAGGTTGGTTTACCATTAAGAACGGTATTAATACAATTCATAGTAATTCACTGAGTTAGAAAATTAAAAGAAAAAGAAATCATCTCAATGGCTGCAGAAAAAATATTTGATAAAATTCAGCACTCACTCATAATAAAAGTTCTTACCAAACCAAGAACAGCTGAGAACATTCTTAACCTGGAAAGGATATCTTCCAGAAACTTCATTAAATATCATTCTTAATGGTAAATTAGAAGCAATTATTTTTAAGTCGGAGCTGTAGTTGCTTCTATTTATCAATGTACTGGAGGTACTAGCCAGCAACATAAAGAAATACAAAGACTACAATGGAAAAAGATAAAAGGACTGGTGGCCAGCCCGGTGGCACAGTGGTTAAGTTGGCACGTTCCGCTTCTCGGCAGCCTAGGGTTTGCAGCTTCAGATCCCGGGTGCGGACACAGCACCGCTTGGCAAAAGCCATGCTGTGGTAGGTGTCCCACGTATAAAGTAGCGGAAGATGGGCATGGATGTTAGCTCAGGGCCAGTCTTCCTCAGCAAAAAGAGGAGGATCGGCAGTAGTTAGCTCAGGGCTAATCTTCCTCAAAAAAAATCAAAAATACAAAAAAAATAAAAGGACTGGACAGAAAAAAAAATACTGTCATAACTTACAGAAGATTGATAAATAATTATATTAAAATTAAGAATTATGTTCACCAAAAGATCCCTTAAAGAAAGTGAAGAAAGCTACAAACTGGAAGAGTAGATTTGCAAGATTACTGTCTATAATTAATAAACAAAAACAAATTCCTAAAAATCCTAAGTAAAAAGACGCCAAGAAAAGTGGACAAAAGATATAAACATGCATTTCACAGAGCAAGAAACATGAATACACAATGAACCCAATAAAAGAGGCTTAATTTCATTAATTCAGGAAATTCAAAGTAAAAGCCACACTAAGTAAACATTCGACAACCATCAGATGGGCAAACACATAAAAGATGTACAACATCAAGTGCTGACAAAGTTATGAGGCAACAAGAACTCATATACTGCTGGAGGGAGTGTATTAGGATAACCACTTTGGAAAATAATTTAGATTTATTCAATAAAGTCGAAATGAACACACCTTACAACCTCAACCTTACAACCTATACTCCTAGTTATATATTCTAGAGAAACCCTTGCAAATGTGCATGAGGAGACATACAACAATGTTCACATGACAGCCATAAAATAAAATAGGAAACAAACGTGCACCAATGGGAAATGGTTAACTTGTAGTATAACCACACGCTAAAATACTACACAGTCATAAAAATAAACCACATCAATTCGGGATGAATCTCACAAATAATTATGTGTAACAAAATAAGCAAATCGTATACAAAATGACTTCACTTTTGTAAAGTTAAAAAAAAGCAGCAGATGGGGCTGGCCTGGTACCTAGTGGTTAAGTTTGCACGCTCTGCTTCGGCTGCATCCCACATATAACAGAGGAAGACTGGCACAGACGCTAGCTCAGGGACAATCTTCCTCAAGTAAAAAAAAAAAAAAAAACAAAAGCAGCAGGGGAAATTAAACTTTGCGTTGTATGCAGACTCAGACATATATGGTAAAATTTAAGGAAAATCATAAGAATGCTATAAACACAAAATTCAGGATGGTAGTTGCCTATGAGGGGCTCAGGAGAGAGGAATGGGATGAAGGAAGGGCAGGGATTCAAAGGTCCCAGACATATTCTATACCTAAAGCTGAGTACCATGCGCAGTGGTTATTCATCTTATTTTTCTTTGACAAATGTTACATCCATTTGGTATGCATTAAATTTTTCATAATGAAATAAAACACATACCCAAAAAAAGGTGGTAAAAATTCTTAGCATCACATATAAGTAGTAGTAGCGAAAGAAATATTATGTGACCCCCCCAGTTTAGACTATTGCTAATGGCATAAAATAAAGTCACCTGTATTCCATGAGCAGACAGTTAAAAATTACAGATTATTTTAACCTGCCTCGCTCCTTTCACTGGAACAAGTCTGATGAAGGGGTTAAAGGCAACAAAGTAATTACTATTAATTAGTTTCACGTTAAAGAGTCCCTATTTATGAGCTTACAGTCAAATGCTTTTCCTAAAATTATTTCCAGGGGGTTCCGGGAATTTGTAAAATCTTCCACCGCTGTCATCCCTACTTTGTTGTCTATTAGGCAACTTTGTGGTTTCAAGATTATGAAATTTTGCTCTGGTTCACCACAGAGTTTGAACTTCCAAAGTGACTAACAGGAAAAAGATTAAATATTTACATTTAAAACATCTACTTCTGTTAATACCAATGTAAAAAAACTTTAAGACCAAAAAACAGAAAATATTAATGTGAAAATCCTCATCCTTGTCCTTTACTATTGCATGTATCATTAAAGTTTCACATTTGTAAATAGTTTACATTTGTAAAATGTCATTTCTAATAAAAAAGATATTTCAAATATGAAAAACTACAGCAAAAATACTGAAGCAATAAATGAGTAGATATCTGTTTAGTATGAAAGCTCCTAAGAGTTCAAAATCTGTCTACCTAAACCCTCTTCACACAGACGGAACCGAGAAATTCCTGGGCTGACCACTACTCTTGGCCAAATGAGCCACAGCTTCTGTGTGTTGGTCCCAGGGTCACCTTTCTCTAAGATTCTACTGACCCTGAATCCATCAAGCTTCTCAATGCCCACGTTCATGCCATCCCCATTCCCTTTCCCAATCCATCCCCTGACCCAGCATGAGCTCTACAAGGCTCTGCTCTGTCCCTGACCTAGCCTCCACTCTGCCTCTATTTTGTAAACTAAACTATCTCTGGAAGTGATGCTCCATTATGAGCAAACTCCCCTACATCCTTAATCTCTTCTCAAAGCATTACCCAATATTCTGGCTGTCAAATACTTTCCTCTGAGGAGGTCAGCTGTGCTGCTGCACTCTCTCAAACATAAACTGTTTATTCCCTACTCCTCAAGGTCCTTCAACCACCTGAGCCATTCATTCATTCCCTTGATCCCTAATCCCAGGACCCGGTGATGCCCATAAGCCGGCACATCTCAGATCACTACTTCAGTGATTACGCTGCAGCAACACAACCCCAACCTCCCAGCGAGCATGTTTCACTACTCCCCTATGGGGATTCTCTGGTCTTGGGCGAATCTCTATCCCAATCCTTCAGGTTTCTTCTTGTTCCACTTCTCTCTTTCCCAGCCTGAAGTTCAACGGTCTAAAATTTCAAGAAATTTATCATACCCTAAACTCTCCTGCTCATCTGCCTTTCATTGCATTCATCTGGAAAAACCCTTTGTGGCTCCAACTATTCATTTCCTCTGAGCTCCCACCACCCATGAGCCTCCCTATAGATTCCACGAATACTTAATGAGCACCTAAAATGTACCAGAGACACAGCATGTAACACTCCGTATTTTAATGAGTTGCTGACTTGTTTATCACAAAATTGTCATTACAAATATTATTGAGCATCTCCTAAGAAGAAGGAGGCACCATTCTAAACTCTGAGAATTCAGCAGTGAACAGGTCAGTGGAGGTCCCTGCTCTTGTGAAGCTTACATCCCAGTAACAGAAGACCGACAACAAAAAAGTAAATAAAGAAGAACTTGAGCCCTGGGAAGGGTCATGAGAAAAATAAAACATGGTAACAACAGCAAGTGCCTGGTCAATGAGTTTTGACCTCATTGTCAAAATGGCTGTTGGCAGGATAGGGAAGGTCATTGACTTGAAAGCTACCTGAGAAACACATTGCGACTTACAGTATCTTCTCCAGCCCCACAAGAGAAGTACTAGGACCCACTCTGAACCTTAAAATGCCATTGCCCCAATGAGTCTACCAAACCAACTAAACACATCATGAAAAGAAAAAAATAATCCTACTCTATAGGAGTTAGGAACTGTTTTAATAAAGAAGAATCTTATACACATATCCACTTAATATTCTATGTAATTGAAGGAATATATGATGAGCAGTGTGACCATCATCAAGTGTAATCCCATATTTGAGATACAGGAACCATAAACTTCAGCTGTCTTCAGTAATTTCCGGGCATGTATGCTATACAGATTACAAAAATGTTTCAATTCTCTGTCCCTCCCCGTATCCACAACCTTCGCAATGAGTTTCCAACTCTTCCCTCGAAAGATGGAGTCTATTTCTCCGCTCCTTGAATCTGAGCTGGCCTTGTGATTTTCTTCCGCCAACAGCAAGCAGTGGAAGAGACGCTGTCCCAATTTGGAGCCCAGGCCTGAAGGGACCTGGAACACTTCTGCTCACTCGCTCGGATACCTGCCTTCACCACAAGGGCAAGCCTGCGCAAGCCGACCACAGGATCCCATAAAAGGGAGCTGAGTCATTCCCACCATCCCAGATAAGGCCATTCTAGACCAGCTAAGATCAGCAAAGCCTCCTACTTGACCCACAGCTGATGTCAGTCAAGAGCGAACCCAAGAGAAACTAGAGGAATCCCCCAGCCAACCCAGGGACATGTGTGCAATATATAGTTATTATTTTAAGCCACTGAGTTTTTGGATGGTTTGTTATACAGCAGGAACCGATAGAGCAAGATTAATTAATCCTATCTACTCAACTCAGACCTTCTATTACATTTCCCCTTTAATGTTTTTGAGGAACTGAAGCCAAAAATTGTAAAATATTTTAATTTCAGGGCCTTCTGCAATGAGGCTTCAACAGGCTGGATCAGGAAGAGGCTTTAGCAGGCCAGGCAGGAACTGTTACAGTAGACGGAAAGGATTTAGAACCCCATCAAAGGATTTTATTTCTCCTACAATAATACTGCTTGTTTTCCATTTAGAGGTTCTTTTGCAGCTCCGCTGAGAAAGGGACAGCAGCTGGACTGAAAATCATTCATAGGAGAATAACGAGGGGCTGACTATCCGATATTGTAAAAATCTGGATTATCAGGTAAATGTTCAAAATGGACCCGGGATTCCTGTGTCTAAGAAAAAAATAAGTAATTGATTTCCCTGTGTTTTCATCATTCTTTTCTGAAATACAGAAATTTCTCAGGGTGAACTATTTCTGAGAAACATATTTTTTTTTTCCAAATTCACAAAGGATTTCATTTCTTTTTTGTGCACTTTCTACCTCCTCCAAGAGTTTAAGTAACTAAGTTTTTGAAAATAGATGTCATAAATATATATGCCACCTCCCCTTCCCACTCATCTGGGTAAGCACAAACGGTTTAGTGACTTGAACTGGACCCGGCCTGTCCTGCTTTCTAGCCCGTGGGGTTGTTCTGAGAATCAAATGAGAGGGAAGGAGAGGAGAGTGTTCCGAAGGAATGTGACCTTGCTTGGCCCATCGCCCACAGTTCTTAGTCTCGGCCTACTCCAGCCACTACGGTTCACGGGCCCGGCCTGTGACAGCCAGCAGTCTGTGCTGGAGAGCGCCTGTTTTCCAGCACCTTCGCAGAGGCTGAGTATTCATACATTTTAAATATTTCAAACCTATATATTTACACAGTTACAATCGGTTTTCTTATTCCTTTTTATCAATGATAAGGGGTTCAGTTCTTTGAGTTTTCCTCCTTCCATCCGCCCCCTTCTAGAGACAATCATAATTTATTCTACAGTTAAACTCATTCATTTAAAAAAATTATAATATATATATTTTAAAACAGCAACACCTACATTCAAAACTGTCTTTTCAATAGTGACTCCTGGGTACACTATATCATATACTGTCTTCCTTATAATTCAGTTCTACCCACCTACGTGACAGTCCCTAATGTTACAAGGCCTTGAATTCTTCACTGCCCTGGAGAATACATTCAAGCTAGGTCCTGCCTTTTATCTGCAGCCCTGGACAACAGCTACTTTACTCTTTAAAGAAAGTCTTCCTTAGTCCCACTGGGTATTTCACAAATAAACTAATTTCTAATTCCTAAATCACAGGGCCTTCTTAAATAGAAAACAGTATCTTAAAAGCCACATATGTATGTTATTAAATGTACACTAACCTACCACCAACAAACACTTATTGATTATCGTGTGTAACAGTTCCTACCTTCAAGAGGTTTTAAAATCTACACAGGGGGCCGGCTCCGTGGCCGAGTGGTTAAGTTCGCGTGCTCCGCTGTGGCGGCCCAGGGTTCGGATCCTGGGTGCGGACATGGCACCGCTCATCAGGCCACGTTGAGATGGCGTCCCACATCCCACAACTAGAAGGACATGCAACTAAGATATGCAACTGTGTACAGGGGGGGTTTGGGGAGATAAAGCAGGAAAAAAAAAAAATCTACACAGGATGAAGACTTAAAAGAATGATATTTTTAAGCCACTACTGGTAGGCCATGCATTTTAAGCTGTTTTCCAGCATGACACTGAAGCGTGTTCTCTTATACCCCATGTTATGAACTTAAAAAATACCCATGTATTCCATATCTATACCATGTTTTACAGTTTTTCAAAGTTTGTTCACATAAATTAACTCACATCATAAACCTATAAAATAGGTAAGCAAGAATTATCCTCTCCTTTTTACACATGAAGAAACTGGTACATAACGAGATTAAGCAATTTTCTCAAAGGAGTATGGCTAACAGAGGCAACAGAGCCAAGGTCTAATTCATGGCTACTGTCCACTTCATTGGAGTACTCGGTGCCCATAGGCTTACAAATAGGCACACTGTGGTCAATGAACAAAGAGCATGTTCCTCTTGGCAACTCTAACTGGCCTGTAAAGGGCCCAAATCATATTGTGCTCTGAACTTCTGGTTTTCCACGTAGACGCACACTAGACTTTCCATTGGGCTGTGGATAGGTTAGCATCCCTATTTATATCTATTTTTAAAGTGCAATAAAATAAGGAAAAAAATAGCTTTACTAATATGTAAGACATGAACTGACAGCAATACATGTATATAATTTATAAATAAGTATACATATGAGGACATATAATCAAAAACTTTCCACTTGTACAGGTACACGACAAAAATATTCTGGAGATCTCTACTAAGCTAACTGACCCCAGACATCAAAAATACAAATAAATATATAACATAAATCATTAATAAACATAACAATAGAACCACAGAGAAAATATATGGAAGAGGCAATCTGACAGAGAGATTCAAATAGGTAACAAAATACAGGAACCGACACCAAGCATAGCCAAAACCAGGAGCAGGCAAATTCAAACAAGATGTCATTTTTGTCCAGTAGATTACTCAAAACTTAAGGCTGGTAATACCAAGTGCTGGCAAGGAGACAAGAGAGGCATACAATCCTATACATGGCATGATGAGAAGATAAAACAGTGAAGGTTTTTGGGAAGATGGCCTAATTGTAAACCACAAATAGAAAAACCATAAATTAATCTGAATGTGATGTCAATGGATCCAATAGTTGGCCTGACTCCAATTCCCAAAGGAATTTAGGAAGCGAATGCACTGTTATCACAGCGGGCTTTCTAATTCATTACACAGTCAGTTTTGCACGTGTCATTTTTTTACCACTTTTCTATTTTTTGTGACTCCATGGACTTACTGAAAAATATAGTTTTTCATTAATCTTATAATTATTCATTTTAACCATTTCAATATTTTTGGACCCCATTTATGGTGTTCAGCAGTATTTTACTATATTTATCAAAAGCTAAAATAGACATACAGCCTAACTCAGGAATGTCACATCTAACCGCTATTTGATAAACATATTTGCATATGACCACAAAGTTTATGTATAAGTATGTTCACTACCATACTTTTTCAAATTGAGAAAAAAATGGAAAAACTAAATGTCCAACAATAGGGATATAGCTAAATAATCAAAGCATATTTTGCAATTACTGAAAGAAGTGTGTTGACTTCTAACTACTAATATGAAAAGACCCAAGTAAGATATTTATAAAATAAAAAGGAAAATTCACAGAATAGTATATACAGGACAAAGTCATTTTGGTTTAAAAGATATATATATGTATGTATGTATGCATATATATGTATAGGTATGTAAATACAAAGGAAGGGGAGTAGAAGAATGAACAAACTGTTGATACATATAACCTCTTGGGGAGGGAAAACCATAGAAGGAGACTCTCCACACTACTGTATCAGGAAGAACAGTAACATTTTCCTATAAATCTCCCTTGAAATTCAGACAGCTATAGTGCCTACTCTTAAATATTGCCACTGATAATTACTGGTTAAATCACATGAGCTAAGCCAAAGGTCAAAGTGGCAACTCAGTCAAGCACTTAAAATCACAAACTCACACACCCAAGTACATACATATGTGAGATTATCTATCTATCCATCTATCGGTCCATCCATCCATTTATCCATCCACCCACCCACCCACCCATTGATCAATAGCACAGGTACTTTGTTCCTCATCTATGAACTCTGCTACAGCTTTTTCACTCAGCAACAGGAAAGAGCAGTCCTGGTGTAAAACATGGGTATTCTGCAAACTAATCTAGCATAAGATACCAATTAGTGACATCTTCTACTACCAATTGTATTAAATGTCAAAGTGAAACCAGGATGAACAAAAGCATAAGACTCAATTTACTCAAGTACCCAAATGTTTTTACATTATTTAAGCTTACATGCAAGCTCATGAATCACTTTTATTTTTCAAGTTTGTGGCTTTATGAGATAAATTCATAGATATTAAATTAAGGATGGTAAATACACCAGTATACCCATCTCCTGACCTAAGCCCTTGCAAACATCACTAGCTTATCACAATATGCTTTCCTACTGATCCAGAAGCTGCTCTCCAAATTCTTCTGAATATAGTGCTCCAAACTGCTACTCCTACTTAATCAGAGTTGGGATGCTAGTTGAAACTGACTGACCATCTCTGGTATTCCAATACCTCAACGGTCTGCAAAGAACCACACCTCCTGGTATTCACAGCCTTGTGTAGTCCTCTCCCACTTTTGATTTTGGCCTTGGTCATGTGGCTCGCTTTGGCCAAGAGGACATGAGCAAGAATGATGCAAGCAGAGGTTTCAGAAGCACTTGCACCCTGGGGCTTGTGCTTTTGAAACGTTCCTTCTTAGAAGCCAGCTGCCATGTTATAAAGAAACTCCAGATAGACCATGAAGTGATGAGAGGCCATGAGGAGAGAGACACTGGATATTCCAAGCATAGCCAACTTCCAGCTAAATGTATCTGCACGTGTGACCTCAGTTATACCACATGGAAGAAAAGAACAGCCTAGCTGAGCCTGGTCAACCCAAAAAAAGGTGAGAAATTATAAATCGTTGTTTTAAACCACAAAGTTTTGGAGTAATTGGTTATGCAGCAACACATAAATGAAGACTAATCCCTGTTCCAAACTACCTGAATCACTAATAACAATCCATATGGATTCTCCATCAGTTACCTTTACATTTCATGTGTCCAATCAAGAGTATTTATCGCAGGAGAGAACATAAATTTGAACAAATCTTCTAGAGGGCAACTTGACAAAATGGTAAGTGATGAACTTTTTAAAAAGCTCATTTCTTTCCCCCATAACTTTAAATCTAGGAAACAGACATGCACATGAAAATGTTACATAAGGATTTTTCTCACAGCAAAAAGTTCGAAACAACATAGCCATCTAAAAATAGAGGAATGATTAAACTATTACATATTCCTAAGACAGAACATCATGGTTATTACAAAATCTTCTATTGAATAAATATATAATGACATGAGGACACATAATATAACTTTAATGAAAACAGTATTCAACACAGTATTAGCAGTAAGACCCAAATATTTAAAAATATTTATGTACACAATTATGTATATGTACTGAAATATCAATAGAAATTCTCTCTGCATAATGGGACTGGGTGATTTTTATTTTCTCCTTTATACTCTTCAGTATTTTCCAAATGTCCTATAATAAAAATGCATTACTTTATTATGAGGAAAAAACACAATATTATAAAACAGCTTAGAAAAAAGCAAACATACTTAAGATAGAGTTGTATTATTTGATTTGGAATTATTCTCTGATATTTCTTCATTAAATTTTTTTAAATGCCATCATTATTAGAATGCATCTATATTCTGTGATGGAACAAAGATTTCAAAAATCAATGTAGTACAACAGAGGCATTTTCAACAGAGAAAAAAGTTGACACTAACTGTAACATGTTACTTTCCGTCTATCATTGCCTTACACTATGAAAACCGGGCAAGAAGCTCCTTATTTCTTTTCAAGACTGCCAGACTATCCTATTTTATTGAGTTTTAAATTTTAGGGCCAATAGCTTTATAATAAATATTTAATAAAATGGGTATTATGTGCACCTTCAACCAGGTTCAGCAAAAGCTGTTGGAATAAATTCAATATGAAGACTAAAACTATTTTTCATCTCAGAGGCAAATTTTCTTTTTTTTAAGACCATGTCTATCCAAAGATACAATATGTGAAAAGAATCTAAGCCATCTGAATGAAATAGAAAAAAAAAACCTCGTAGAACATGGTAGGTATGGAGCAAACAAGCTTTGGTAGCATTACTCAAGCACTGACGCTGTTTGGGAATTATTCTCTGAAGTGGCCAGGAAACTCAGAAGAAGCAGAGGGAACCCCTGGCCTACCAGAGCAGGGTGGAGTTGTGATCACAGCGGTTCTACTGTCATTTGTATTAAATCATAGTTGGTTTCCTCAATTTCTCTTGCTCAGGACAGCCAGTATGAAATTGGTTTCTATTGTTTTTTCTAGACTCAGCACTTCCTCCTCCTCCTCCCAGGTCCAGGCCTGAATCATCCTGCATGCATTCAACTGCTCCCTCCGCAAGGTAAGGCAAAAAGCTTCCTTGAAGATCACTATCATTTCGTAGAAGTTTGCAAATGCTCCAGTTCACCGTCTTCCTGGCCTTTAGCACTTGGCACTATGTTACAAGTGAGGAGCAGTAGACCTCTGAGCTTGTAATCTTTCACACCCCAATTTCCTACAGCGAATTGGGCCTTTCTCTCTCATGTCGTTTCTGGAAGGCTTGCCAATAGTAACCTCGGCTACAGCCACGGACAGAAATTACTGAAGCCAATTAGAGGGCCAGTCTTTGCTCCAGCAGTGGGCATGCGATCCAAGGTGGTCAGAGTCCTTGTTCAAGATTTTTTTATTTGGGAATAGAGAAGAAACTTTACCTTTTGTGTTAAAAAGCTAAAAGAGTATAATTTGGGGCTGTGGGCAACCACTTTTCTGGTTAAGTGGAAAGACGCTTTCTAAGGGAAAAAAAGGTGGGTGAAGAGCCTTGAAGAATTCATTTGTCACTCCTAGAATTAATGTGGAAAAATAAGTTTGCTTTTGCTTATACTAGCTGGCTTTGGGTCACTGACATCTGCCACAATAAGAATCCTGACTAGATGACAAGTGAGAAGCAGAAAAATGCCCCGGGATATTCAGATTTGGGTAAAGACTTGCTTTTCTTACAATCTATAATAGGTCTTCATTTCAACTATCTAATTGCCTACTGTGTGCCAGGTGCTGGAAACATAAAGATGATTATGACACTGTCTGCCTCCAGAGACTTAACAGTCCAGAAGGGTTCTTCTGATGTCACTGGCCACTTTGGAGAATAATTCCCAATACTTCAGAGGCTACTCCTAAGACGCCAGGGAGTTCCCCAAGAGGCTCAGGAACTTCTGTCATTTGTACGTCATGAGAACCACTTTCTCTCTCTCTCACACATTTCTAGAGGCCCCACGGACTTCAGAATTTTAAGATTTGGACTGCATTCATTTTACCCACACTATTCGTGACAATACAGACTTCAACGTCTCCCTGGTTCTCCAGAAACCACAGTAGCCTGAACTGTGAAAGCTTCTAAATGGAAATGGCATGGTCAACGGAGAGGTCTGGGTTCTGGTTATCTCCACATAGGCCTGACAGGTCCCTGGCACTGTCCTGGCTTCATCACGGATCAAGTCCTACAGTCAGGCCTCTGAGCAGATCCTATCTATCTCTCAGAGAAGAATCCCACAAACCAAACTGGAGAAACAGCTGATTGACTAATTCATATTGGGCCAGAGAAATGTCACATGGAGAGACTATTTAAATTTCACAAAGACCGAACGATAAGGTTTCTGAATAGTGTGGAATTAAGATCATTAGCAAAATTTCAATCAACAAATATTTATTGAGGAACTACGACGAGAAAGACTTAAGCTGATACAGCCTAATGAACACATACAGCAAGGAACAAGACTGCTTTTCACGAAGCTTACCTACCATATGGTGTGGGCCAACAGGTGTCAAAAAGCGTTGTCTTGATTCTAACAAGTACTTTTTAAACATATTGTTTCTGAAATAAGGATCAAGGGGTTTATTTAATATGGCCATGGTGCTCTCCTTTCCCTCTGAAAAGCTGTTATTAAATCAATGGTAATTGATAATCACTGGTGACTTAAAATAAATAAATATAATTTAGTTATACAATTAAATATCTAATCATAATCCTGTTAAGTACCAAGGAGGAGAAATATAAGGAAAGAATCTGATGGGGCACAGGATTACTCCGAAGGGGCTCCACAAGGCCCCCTAAATCTCATCTTAACACAGCAGTTAGAGACCCTTTCAAAGGGTGAAGTCAGGTCATGCATTCCTCTGCTCAGATCTGCAATGACTCCCATCTCACTGACTGACAGCCAATTACACCAACCAATGAGGCCCCCATACAGTCCAGCCCGCTCCTGCTCTGATTTCACCTCCTTTTTCTCCCACGCTCATTCCTCATCACTCCTCTCCTGATCCTCCATACTCTGCTCAATTTTTCTCTAATATCATTTATATATCCTTACATACCATCAAATGTATTTATTTTACTTTATTTGACATTCCCCTCCCCCACCACTCCACTCCCCAGAAGGGCAGTGTTTCAGTCTATTTTGTTGAACGATGTATCCCAACCACTAAGGCACGTAACTGTGAGTTCATAATGTGTTGAAGAGAATTGAAAGAAAGAATGAATCAGTGAACGACTGATTGGAAGAACGTGCCCCTGGGACTGAACTAATCAAAACAGTTGGCCAAGCTTTGCTCCCTATTAGACGGCAGAGAATGACTTCTGCTGCAGTTTCTCTCCTTTTTCTAAACTCCCATACCACACCAACCTCCCACCAAGTCTTTCTTTAGATACGGCAACACTTTCACTCAGGTTACGGTCCAGTCTCAAGCCCAAGATGCTATTTATTCTTCATCTGTCAGGTGACTTCGTAACTGCTCTGTTCTGATCCACTGTGGGGATTTCACAGCTGAACTTTCAGAGGTGGGCTTATTTTTTATGTTTGTCAGAAAGGCCTCTTCCAGGAAGCCCCATTTTGGGCCAAGTCTTCTCAATACCTTGGTCAAAGCATGATGTATACTTCACAGTGTTTATCATAGTCTCCAATTATATCTCTGTGATTATTTTATTACGTTCTCTCCCACTAATTTATCTATAAGCTCCTTAAGAGCAAGGTGCATGTCTGTTTCATTCGCAAAGCCTCAATAAGTATTTGTTGAACGAATAATTGTATGGATGAATATAACATCCCTGGCTTGGATCTCTATATATGTAGATAGCCAATTAGGTAGCTGAGGTAGGGGTTTGGCCAGGGGGTGGGGGGTGGGGGGGTAGGAGGGGGATTTCTCATGAGGGAGGGAGGGAGGAACAGAAGATAATGTTGGGAGCCCTTCAGAAAGGCCAGATTTTAGCCACCTGAAATGCTAAGTCCTCTCAAGATAAGCAGCTCAAAAACCAAACCATCATTAACACCTCCACCCAGAGTTCTCCCCACCCCCTACTCCCTTATTCTGGTTAAGGGATTCTTGTAGCCACGGGGACACAAAAGCTTTGAGTAGCTTCTGAGCTCTCTTTCTTTGTCAGCCTCCTAGCTCAGCAAGGCTCCTAAGGCCTGTCAACTCCTCTTTAATATCTTTGATCAATGGCCTCCTTCCCTTCTATTCCACTGCTACCAACTTGGTTCAAGCAACTAACTCCCAGATTACAGCAGCAGACCCAGAATTGGTCTCCTTGATTCCAGGTTTGCCCCTTTATAATCCATATTGCCTGTATTAAAGTCTCCCTTAAAACGTTCACTTTATGCTATTAATGCTGTATCAAAAAACATCTGCAATGGCTTGCCTAGAAAATTAAAATCTCAGCCTGACATTCAAAGACCAGACACAGCACAGCTCCAAACAGTATTCCTAGTTTTATTTCTCATTATCCTAGCATTTTCTACGTTAGCATCACTTACCTGCAGGGTAGTTATCACTATTCATCATACAAATTATACATGTTGCCACCTGCATAAGTTTACCCTACCAGTCATTTATATCAACCCATCTGAATTCCATCCACACCCTCAGGTCTAGCTCAACTCCTACCTCTTCCTTCAAGCTTTTCCAGGATGGCTTGGCCTAATTTGCCTCTTCCTCCTCTGATTTCTTATGACGCCATCTGACAGACAACTACTATCATTTTTCACACTATTAACTCCAATTTACAAACACACGTATATACATGTAACTTTTTGCCATTAACCCCAACTTATTCATACCTCTTACAGAAAAATGAAAAAGTCATAGGACAAGAGCATTTGTTACAAATATTAAGAAACTCTCTGTCTTTCATAGGACAGACAGAAGTGGCTAGATAGGGATGTTTACATCCAGCCAGTTTCAAGGGCCTCCAACTCATTGACTCTTCCAACCAATCTTATCTTTTTCTACTCTTCATTTCCTCGCCCTTCCTAAACATACACCAACTTTGAGAAGAAGGAAAATCAAACAAAGAGGTCTAGCCAAATTAGGAGAAAAATCATTTGAGAAATCCAGACAGGGTTCTCAAAACGCAACCATTTGAGTTGTGGGGACTCATCTTGTTCTATCCCGATTAACTCCTTCAAAGATTGGAAGCCAGCATCATCATCAGAGACACCATTTATTTAGAGGCTGACTAGATGCTAGGCATTAAGCTGTACATGGGGACTACAAGTAGAGTACACTGAACGGGCCTGGTTCTGAGCAGCAGTCCTCGGGCAGAAAGAAGGACAATGGGATTCCATAACATTCACTGTGGTTGGACGTCCTGGCATCCCAATCTTGACTGAAACTCTAAATGCATTTTATCACTGAAACACTGTTATTTACAGTAAACTTTCTACTGTCACAGAACACTCTACTTTTCCTTTATGAAGATACCATTTTTAAATTCCATGTTTGTTTCATTTTTTTGTTTTTAACATTGGTTTCTCCTACTAGACTCAGGCCTTCAGGAAGGCAGGGTCTCCATCATAACCCCCAGCACCTAGACCAGTGCCTGGCATTTACTAGGCACTGCTGAGTGCGTGTAAAGGAACGACCAAATTCCAAGACTCTGTTAATATAATGCTAGTCGACAAGTTTTTAGGCGGTTAAACAAGCATTTATTTGTAGGTTGGCTGACTGAGCTAACCACTGTTTCTTGTTTATATGAAATGATACCTCTAGTCCCAAGCAACCCATTTAGGGAGGGATACATATTATAGGATCTGTTTATACTGCCCTGTATTTTCAGGTGTAGAGGGGTTTTAGCCCAGAGACCTTAATTTGAATGCTAGTGACTAACAGTGAAGCTATATGACCTACAATAGGCCCTTTACCTCTTTAAGTTTCAGTTTCATCATCTGAAAAAAAAAAGCTAAGAATAAAAGGCTATTGCGAAGATTAAATTAATTTAATGCTATGTCCATGTTCCCGACACCATCTCTCTCTTTTAATATAACGCATATTTTCTCTATATTACAAACTCCTTGAAGGTTGAAACCATAGTTCATAGTTGTGTTGTACCTAATTAATGAGCACATAGTGCTTTACACACATAAGGATTACATATTACAGTCCAAAACTGTTATGAATATGAAAAAGAATATAATATTCATGAATTCTTCTGAAGCATTACATTGCTATATTCAATTATAATATTACAGCACTAATGTACCAAACAATTTTAAATAGCAAATACACAGTAATATATTCTAATGTCCTGTGGCAGTTATGTTCCCTATCTTGCCTCAGAGTTTGAATTGTGATGATCTATGAAGAAACAGACTTTTTCCTCATTTGCAACCTTAAATGGTTATTTCATACTAGAACTCTCCTCATTGTGGGTTAGTTAGAAATTCTTAGCACACCTTAGATCCAGCTATCATAATTAGTCAAAAATAAAAGTGTTCTATTTGCATATCTAAGAAAAAGTTCAACTTTCAAAACTTGAAATTTCAAGTCAAGAAAAAAGCAATAGGAAAATATAACCTCACGAAATTTACATACTCTTTTATTACCCTGCAAAGACTTTGATCCACAATCCTGCCACGTAAGACAATGACCTTTAAATAACCAGAACAAAGTTTCTCACTATTCAGAGAGCATTGTTTTAAGATTTACCTGGCACTTGAAGTTAACCATCTTACAGCTTTGAAGCACAAAGGAACAGTCAATGACACATCCATTTCAAGCTACTGTGACCTGTCATTAGACAGTCATTTAAGCAATATTTTCAAGGAGTAAGCAGAAAGCTTAATAACTTTCAAATATATAAGATTATCTTCTGTACTTTATGAGCTAAGTTATTTGAACACTTAAAGCTACACTTTATAAATTACAAAATTCACTCATCATTTTCAGCATCCTTCCTAAAGATAAACAGCATGAATTAGTGTTAAGCAGGAGTATGGAAACTCAGTAATCAAATTCAAATTCTGTACATACGTATTTACACACCCACACGTAATAAAATAATTTAGAGGCGGGCTAGCTTAAGGCACACAGAAAAAATACTTTTCTCAGAAAAAAGTTAAAGTTAAATATTTATCTTTACAATAAAGAATTTCCAAATATTAACATTTTTTGGCCAAATGGATTAAAGTAAAATGCATTCTCTATATGAAATAGTCTGTTACCTAAACGGTAAACAGTAAACAAACAGTAAAAAACAAAAATACAGTAAACAGTAAACTTTACCTAACAGTAAAGAGCCAATTTCAAAAAATGTATAAATTGATTATCCAACTCACATCTATAGCGCTGTTAACTCTGATCAGGTCCTTGGCTCAAGTGAGCACTATTAAATGTTTCCAAGCAGCTCTCTAGGCAAGATATTTACACAAAGCACAAAATGCAGCAACAGAAAGAAAGAAAGCACACACAACTCTGGCACTACATACTTCATGCTTATCTCTGGTTATCTATACAAAGCTTAGGGAGAGAGACTAAAATAGTGAAGCAGGATAGGAAAGCTAAGTAGTTTCCCCTATTTCCCACAGCATCTCTTCTTCGTACTGTGAGTTCATTATTTTGTAGAATACTTTAAATTCCCAGGACAGTATAAAATTCACAGAAACTTAAAAATGAGCTGGCATTTAGAAGTTGCCTTTTCCAGGCAGCCAAATTTAAAGACGTGCAGACTGAGCTGTAAAGTCCTCAACAAGGTCAAGACCAAGTCCAGCTCTTCTGACTCTTCCCCACTCCAATGCTCTTTTCCTTACAGCCCCCAGAGACGCAACCAATCCTATCAAAATATTATACAAAGATAAATTCTTCCTTGCAATCTGCCATTTTGAACAACCACCAGCATTTGTTCAAGAGAGAAATAATTTGAGAGTTAAGTGTACTTCACTTGGGAACAAAAGCAGACACAACTCAAACTCTTTAGGTCTCCCTTCTAGCTAAGGGCGCTTCCCAGGAACACAGGATTGGGAACAGCAAGAGGGTCAACATGCCTTTTATTGGCCTTTCTATCTTGCCTCTTCCTGTGAACAAAATCCATCCCGCTCACTCTATCACCTTTTCTTATATGTAATTTGATCAATAATCTCCTCTCTTCATCTAAGAAAGAATCAACAATGAGAAATATATCCACCAACATTAATCACTTTCCTACTTCAGACTCCCATCCTTTCTTATACTCTGAGCATTCTAAATATAGTTCATGGTCCTGCTGTTTCTCATCTTGCTGTCTTTGCAGACTCTAAGTTCCAATGGCATGTTTCTGCTGTTTTATTATTTGGCGTGACAATGGAAACAGTAATTCTTCCGACTACTTCATGATTAAAAGGAGATTCAGACCGGATAAAATATGTGAAAACACTGTGTAAATTGTAAAGTTTAAGATAAAAGTAGGGGCCGGCTCCGTGGCCAAGTGGTTAAGTTCGCACACTCCACTGCAGCGGCCCAGGGTTCGGATCCTGGGTGCAGACATGGCACCGCTCGTCAGGCCACATTGAGGTGGCGGCCCATATCCCACAACTAGAAGGACCTGCAACTAAGATATACAACTGTGTACGGTGGTGGGGCGGGGGGGGGGGGGGGGGTGTTTGGGGAGACAAAGCAGAAAAAAAAAAAAAGATTGGCAACAGTTGTTAGCCCAGGTGCCAATCTTTAAAAAAAAAAGATAAAAGTAGTGTCCCTATCATATTAGAATGATAAAGCATCACTACTTGCTCATAACAACACAAGGAAGTAAAAAGTTTCCAGGACATTACAGCCTACATTAGGGATTTAACTAATCTTAAAAAAATTAGTCTTCTGACACAACTCAGAAAGGAAAAAGCAGTAGCACCTAACATTCAACAAATCATATGTTTGTTGATGACCATTTTACTTCAAAGAAGTTTAATGAGTGATATATTTCTATAACACGCTCAATTTTAGAACAAATTACTTCCGTAATATAATATTTATTGCTACTTTTGAACAGAATTATTGGCTGTCTATTAATACCATATGATTAAAACCCACTAATTTAAAAACGTATTCAGAATTAAAGTAAAATTATTACAACTTTCTTAATATCGTCCTCATTTTCCTGAGAAACTTATGTAGGCATGACACTCAATTAAGATTCCAATTTGTTTAAGTCAACGTAAAAGAAAATCTAATCAAAACGGCCAGTAAAACAAAAGAAAACTCAAGGTCTTTCTAATAGCTTAGTTCTAAATTAAAACATACATATTCAGCCCACACAGAATAACATTTGTACTGTCAAATAAACATTCATCCAAGAATGTGCACATTTACGGAAATGAAAATATTACTGAGAACTGTAGTGTTAACCCTATTCATATAAGACCAGCAAAGCTTAATGTACAGTAGTCAAAATTATATTGGATAAAAATAAACAAACTCCATGAAAAAAACTACCTTTCTTCAGAAATAGCGATACTATATCGAAAAAAGCAGCATCCCTTTTCATGGCAATACAAACTCAGTTTAATTCAGGATGAAAAATACTACTAGAAAAATTCCTCATGACTCTGCACTTTACTCAAGCCTTTATTTTTTAGGCCATCCAATAATGTATAGCACAATCTCCAAATAAAAGATTTAACTGGAAAATATCCAGAGGACCACATCATGAAACTACTCCATTCCTGTATCTTACTTTTCCTTTCTCATTTCTACATCTAAAAGTAAGCATTCCTAATACTTATAAATATCCCTTGACATTTTATATAAATATCATTCTAAAAAATTTTAAAACCATACAAGTAATTACAATTTAATGGAAGTATGACATGATCTTAAAAATGTCACTTAGTAAAATAACTTACTGGGCCCAATGAAATAAAGTGCCTTAGCTAGGTATCTAGCTAGTAATAAATAATAACAACAATAGACTATTGACATCGCAACCAAATCTTGTATTTAAGCATTCTCTTTCAAGCCTCAGTTCCTTAAAAGTAAACAAAAAATGTTAAAACAACAAACATAAGCTCTTAAGGAAACAGTTTCTAATTTAGAATGAAGATAAAACCACCCTTATTTTCCCTTGGAGGATTAAAAAAATTTTCCTACATAATGTTGACCTCAAGCATTGTTATTTGTCTCCAAGTACTACCAAGTTAACTCTGAATAGAAATGAGTTCAATATTTTCTAGAATGAAAGGTTAGGACTGACTGGTCATCTCTCCTCTGTAACCTCTACTGAAAGCCTTTTATTCAAATACAAATAGCAGTAAAACATTTAGATGAATTTGTAAAACTTCTATGTATTGAAATAAACTGAGGCAAATTACAAACAATGCTCCAACAGATGTTTGTAAAACACTCAGTATTTGTTTCCACTTTCAGCTCTGCCATGGCTCATCAAACTGTGACCTAGCTTTAACTCACTCTTACTATTTACTAACAGCTCTGCTCAAAACGCACACGAACAGAATTCCCTTAGAAAGAAAAAAAGAAAGACGGTAACATGCGAAAGACAAAATACTCCAATGCGCTGTCACCCAGGAATATATATGGCAGCACCAAAAACATTAATTGTGGCCATAAATGATCTAATTTCCAAATCAATGAATGTCCACACAAATAACAGAAGAAAACGAAAAGCGTCATTTTTTTCTCTCAAAATTCCAACACTATATAAAGGATAAAGTCAATAGAATATGATATACTTTAAAAAACCATGATCATATCTAGACATACAACTATTCAACTGAGGATTAATCACAACATTTAAATTACAAAGGAAAAAAATCGTAACGAAAACACTCACTTTATATAGTATCTTGCACCTTCAAAAGTATACGCTTCTTCCCAGCCAGTAGGCAAATCTAGAAAAACATATATTTCACAATCAGTATTACTTCAACGGGACAGCAAAATAAATTTCAATCTATTTCAATTATTCCTTGTCATGATCAGCTATTTTCATTCATTAAGTAGGTTTATAACCAGAAAAAGGGTGTTGGACTTGTAACAAAACTCATGGTAGATATAATATCATTTTTGGAAAAATAGCAATTCAAATTTAAAGACATCAGAAAAGTATCAACAATATTAAAGATTATCTGACATGATTATACACTTCAAAGAGGAGAGTGGAGAGGAACTATGCTCTGGCATCCAAAACAGCAAAGGGAAGCCTTTTAATCCTAGGTAAAATACCCATGAATGGTTGGTTGGCCAAAAAACTGTGCATAAAAGGCAACACCTGCTTCTTCTTAGGTATATCCTAACTATTTAAGGCCATACCTTTCAGCTACATAAATGAATCCATCCAGGAAGTGTCACTGATGAGAAAGAACTTCCTAAGTACTCAATTACGAGAAGAGAAATCTAACCTCACATACTCATACATGTGTGTTTCTTCAGACTCGACTTTGAGATGGGAAGTTTCAAGTAATAAACCTAGCAATAATTCAGATGAACAATAGTAACTTTATGTGCTACATATTACTCACAAATGACAAGTGGCTTGGATTTAATCATAATACCTCTGTGAAATAAAAAGCCATTGATGTGTGTGCAAAACCACAGAGTCAAAACAAAGTAAATCAAGCCAGAAAAAAATCATGATCATGTCTTAAAAAAATAAATTAATGTGAAATCATCTAAGAGAATAAAATTTTCCTGTGGTGTGAATGTGATCAAATCTGTGGGGAATATGTAGAATACAAATTTAGACCACATATAACCAAAATAAACATGAAATAATTCCACAAGATGATTAGAATAAATAATTTCAACACCATATTGCCGTTTGTGAAATACACCTGTTACTCTCCGTAAGGCAAAGAGTCCATGGAAGTTGAAAAATGTGTGCAAAACATTGAAAGGTATGTTTAAGTCAAAGACTGCACTGGGGAGTTAAGAAATATGACAGTGTATTAGTCAGAAAAGCCTTAAAAATGTAACCTCAGCACGCTTGCTACACCAGCTTTCCCTTTCCTCCTCCACCTTTTTGCAAATTTGGAGGTATTAGTCACTTCACTGAACTCCAGAATTTAATTTAAAGAAGGAAGCAGGCATGTTCAATATCCTGGCAACTTTAAGAGATTCACAGAATCTCAGAGTTGGAGAGAAAGTATCCCGGAGGGCAGATCTAAAGGACTGCTGAAGCCGGCCTCACCTTCGACCCAAACTGTTCTCAAGCCTTTCCAATCCCCAGAAAGAGAGGCAGGCCAGTAAGGAACACATGTTACATTTCAAAGACAAACAAGTTTCACGAATGTAAACAAAGAATGACAAAAGAAAGCCAGACCAGCCCTTCTCCAGCTCAACTCACATTCAGCGTTTAAACAAGCTACCAGAGGCACCAGAGAGCTCCGCTTCTCTGCCGACCAACCTCCCTTTAGGGTTCAGATACCCAACACGGGACACCCCCCTAGCACGCCCACTGCCTCCTGGCGGTCTGTGCAACCTCTGCGCGGCTGCCGGGGACTTTGAATCCGGCTGGCCAGCAACTGCAGCTGCAAACGCCTCCTCCGGCTCCGGCTGCTCCTCCGGCGGCAGGAGGGAAAGCACCCAGCTTTTCCTAAGCTGTTCTCTTTCACAGAGACGATCGCAGCACCCCCAAACTCCTCTCCTCCCCCTCCTCAATCAGCCACCTACCCACAAGTCCCACCTAGCAGGAGGAGGAAGCTGCACGGCAGGAGGCAGCTCTCTGGGGAGGAGGGAGAGGATGTGGATAAATTTTCCCGGCAGACGAGCGGCAGGGTCCCGGGCTGCAGAGAGGGGAGTGGGTAAAGGACTTCCTAAAGGGCGACAAGGGGTGAGATGGGGGATGGAAGGGGTAGGAGGATTCAGGAGTGGCCGCAGGAGGAAAAACTCAGGATTCCAGGTTTCTAGGGAGAGGCGGGTCGGCCACCCTAGGGGCGTGGGGGTGTCCAGGTTGGGATGGGGGAGGGCGCCGTCTCCAAGCGGGGATGAAAGGCTAAGGCGACAGAGGCGTCCAGAGACTCGAAAGAACTCCCGCGGCGGGGCCCCCGCGGCCCCTCTACCTGCGGCGCCCCCGCCGGCCTCCGCCCCACCTCGCCGCCTCCCGGGCCCGGCGGCGCGGCTCGGGGCAGGTTGCCGGGAAGCGGCGGCCCGGGCTCTGCCGCCTCCTCCCGGCGGAGCCCAAACTCCGCTCGGGCCCGGCGGGCTCCGCGTTACCTGTGCTCTGCCGCCGGTGCCCGGTGACCACGGCCTCGCCGGTGACGGGGTGCAGCCAGGTGGTGCTCTTCGCCTCCTCGCTGCAGGGGGAGAGAAAGGGCAGAGACGGAGCGTGAGTGGGGGCGCGGGAGGAGCCGAGGGGGCTGGAGCGGCACCGATCGGGCTCTCTCTCCCCCGCCGGCCAGTCCCCCGCACCCTCCGGGCCCCCGCGCCGCCCCCAGCTCTTTACTTGATGAAGAAGACGCGGCCGCCCCTGGTGATCCCGTAAGTCCAGGACCGGGGCAGGGAGCAGATCCACTCCAGGTTCAGATCCGCCGCCATGTCTGATCCCCAGCCGCCGCCGCCGCCTGCTCCAGCTGCCGCCGCGGCTGCCGAGGGAGGAGGGAGCGAGCGAGCCAGCGAACGAGCGGAGGGAGCGCGGGGAGCGCGGCGCGAGCGCGGCCGGAGCGCGCCTCCCCGGCCCGGCGCGCCCCCGCGCGCCCTACCCCCTCGGGCGGCGCCCGTCCCGCCGGCCCGGCTGGGTCGGGCCCGCGTCGCCGCCGCCCCGCATCCTCCGCGGCCGCCGGCCGGCCGCCCCGCCGCGCGCTCGGGGGAGGGGCGGGCGGCGCCGCGCCCCGCGGCCAGACCCCTCCTCCGCACCCCTCCCGCGCTCCCCCGCCCCTCGGCCAAGCGAAGGTTCCAGGATCGATAAACACCGCGTCCTGCCCCCAGGGCTTTGCCCGAAGGCTTCCCAGCCCAGAGCGCGATTCAAAGGGAGCATAATCCCCGCGCCCCCGATTGCTCTCGCTTTCAGACAACAGAAACGCAGCCTCTGAGCTTTGTTGTATACGAGCTATTGGATATCCAAGAGATTTTTCAAATATCTATCGCTTTCAAGTAGAAAGCTGTTGTTATTAAAGCACACGGAAGGCTTTTGCTGTTTGTGTTTTGTGTGCCAGATATCAAAGGTTCGACCAGTTACCGTGGCCCCAAGAAATAGGCGTGGAGTCAGACCTGACAAAACAAGTTTGCCTCTTCCCAGGCCCCTTGAATCACGTAATGTTGTATAAAATAAAAACTTGACTTTCTCTCACATTTTTTTTAAGATTCGCTTATTATCAATCTGGATTTCTACTTTCCCCTATCTCCCCAAAATTTCAATAACAGCTAACTTTACAGAGTCCTTGCAACGGTGTACGTTTTTAATTCCCCACAAAAACCTATAGATACTATTATAATGCCCATTTTACAGATGGGAAAAATAAAGTTTAAGGAAACAGTAAGTTGCTCAAGGTCGTAGTAGTAAGTGGCAACGCGTGGATTCAAACCGGCTTTAGTATTTCAGAAGTCTATTTGTATAACCACATTGCTATACTTATTTTTAAAGTCTTATTCCCCGGCCCCGCTTTTTTTGTTCTGTGAACAAGAGAAGGGCAGATTTCACTGCAACTGAGCTCTCCCTCAACACCACCTAAGGGTGGGTAGCCTCTTCTCATTGTCTCTGGTCCTCGGCCACGCTTGGAATTGCTTATGCATCTTTGCAGCAAGATGACTCATTCCAACAGGATGCACAGTTCAATAATAATAGTACTACTTGGTATTCCTCTAGCACCTTTTTCTGACCAATTTTGGGTGCCTCCAAAGCATTATCTCATTCATCTTCCCAGTAGCTCGAAGAGGCAAAAATAATCTTTTTTCAACATTTAGGGAAACTAAGGCACAGAAAGAGGAAATGACCTTGGCCAAAGCCATATCCAGCAAGTCAGGTGGGGCCTGGGTGAGAATGCAGTTTCATTGGACGTTTTCTCTCATACTCAAATTCCCCAAGGCCATTGTGTCTTTGGTGAAAAGGAGGCGGCAATTACTGCTATAATTTTCCTGTCCATCTGCATACACCGGGGAAAAAAAATAGCATCACTTTAATGTTTTCTCTTTTTGGTTCCTTTGCATTCTCCTCTTTCGTTTCACTACTTATTGCTTCTTGACATCTTATCTCCTGCCCAGTCTCTGGAAAAAATGGCTTTTTTTAATCAATGGGTAACTAGCAGGAAATGTTTCACATTACCATCGGTGGTTACTGGATAAAACATAGCAAGAAAATCAAGATCTACTGACTTTGTATTATGCCATCATTACAAATTAAAAAATCTAAAGTGAATCTCTTAGTCCACCTATAGTATTCGACGTTCTGACTGTGTACTGCTGAGAAGTCTTAAGTCAGCCATATGTTGTATAGGGATTTCTTTAGCTGTGAATCTTTGATTTTACAAGATTCATTACAAGGCATATTTCAAAAAGCGATAGAGATTCACTTAATAAAAATGTATATCTTAAGAAATGGCACTCATGATATTTAAATGGTAATCTAAAATCTTAAATACAATTCTATAATATGTCCCAGAATTTAGGGAAAGCTATATATACAAAATGAGACATGTTTCTGATTTGGGGAAATAGCACTGATGGCTTCCACGAGCCAATGAAAGCAACTTCATCCATTAGAGTGTCGTGCAAACTGGATAATTTTCACCCTTAATGAGTAAAACTGTATTTTTCGTAAAATTCTTCTAGAATGCCCTTTCTCTGTAACCTTATTGCCTTATCCTGGTGTGCTTTACCTTCTGGTTGTGTGTATGTGTGTTTTCTTTCACTGCAGGAGGCTAGGAATCGTGTCTTTCTCATCACCGAATCCTTCCCAACCTTAAGTCAGTACTCAAATCGTTGTTGAATTTCATTTTCTTCCCAAAGCCTCAACCTTCAAACAGTTAGTTCCCAATAACATGTCCCTTTTTTATCGCCCCATACATCTTCAATACTGACTCAAACCTAAACTCACATCTAACTTCTGCTTTTTATTGCATTTTTTTCATATTTCCATCCTATGAGACTATTCAATTTCTTATATCATGATCTTCCTTTCTGAGGAGTATCCTATGACTCTTGCAGCATCTCTGAAAAAAAAGAAGAGATTTAAAAAGTACTGAGCACTACGAATAAATATCACTCTGTCCATACATAGAGGACAATCCTTGTTCTGTACTGCTTCCAGTTCAAATATAAAAGAAAAATGCACAGATTGACAAGAAAAATGCATAGGAAAGTTTCTTAAAATATATGAAAGCAAGGAGAACAAGGTGACATCTTAGAAAACAACAAATTAATTTTCTCCCCTTTTAAAGGGAATGAAAAAAGCATGAGCTCTAGAAAGTGGAGAAAGAGGCTTTTGAGAGACAAAAAAAATTCATATTACTATTTTAAAAAACTATTATTCATATACATTAATGTTTATTAAAATCTACTGACAAAGTTTTGTGACTTTAAGTTGTATTTCCAAGTTTATTTGTGATACCTTATATATCTTGTTACACTATTATTTCACAAAATAAAGAATATTGTAAACATTACATTTAACTTTTAACTAGTCAACTGTAGAGTGTTATATATCATGAACAGTTATAAGGAAGAACAAAATAGGGGATCCAGTTAGCTTCATGGAAATCTAGGCAGAAAGGATGGAGATGTGGGCCTAAGACAAGGGAAAAAAATAATATTTGGAAATCAATTTAGTCGGGATTTTTTCCTGTTTAGGAGTAAACTGATAGAGTTATGGATAGAACTATTTCATTCATTCATTCAAAAACCATATATAGGGTCTCCAATACATGCTATCCATTCTGCTGGATGATAGGGATTAAAAGACTTGGCCTGCTTTGGGCAGTTTAGAAAGGGATTTGGAGATGTAAATATTTATGTATAGTGTGAGAAGTAGCTTCTCTATCCCGGTCACAGAAATAAACCTTCTGTAACAGTTGTTTTCCAAGCATGTCCCATGAACCACTCAAGGCCTATCTCAAACTACAGTCTTTTAACGTTGATGTTTTGGAGATCTCTTCAACTATGAGCGGGGAAAATTGAAAGGAATATGTAGCAGCACTGGGTACCTTGCTGCTGGCCCCTCTTTCTACTACAGTTGGGGTTCTAGAGTAAGTTTACAGCATGGAGGCATGGAGGATAAGAGAGAAAGAGACCGTTCAAAAATCTCTTTCAAATTAAACACCTCTTCCTTCACCCCAATCAGCCAAGCTCCCAGCATCTACTTCTCTCTTTGCCGTAGAAGAGAAAGACCAAAATTCAAATGGCAGAGAATTAAGAAAAAAAATATGGTATAATGCAGGGGCAGGGGGCTGGATGAGGTGGAGGAGATACTGAGTTAGGAGTCTGATTGAATTTTGTACCCGGTTTTGCCATTAATTAGCTGTATGACTTTGAACAAATCGTTTAACCTCTATTCCCCACTGGATCCTTGTCTGTAAAGGCATTGGTGTGTCTAAGACATCACATAGGATTCTTTTTCCCTCTAAAGTCCCTCTGCTTTTACGGGGTTGGCACTCCAGTGGCTGATGTTGGGATGTTTTGTCACAGTGGGCGGACGCAAGTAAGAAGCCTGTTTAGGATTCTCTGTCACTCAGATGGTTTGTTAATAGAAAAGTTTGTAAGAGCAACTTACAGCGTTCTTTCACATGCAATATTGTATTTAACTTATACAAAGGGCTCTGTAATGTAGACATTGTTAACATATTAAAAACAAGAAAATGGGCTGCATGAAGATATTATATAGTATAGCCCTTAAGTGGCAAACTTAGGGCTTGAACCAGGTCCTTGAGACATTAGATTTCAAATTCTGTCCATAGGGTATTCTCTTCCTACCCAAGCTTCATTCCTTGTGTCCTCTTCCTTACCCCCAACCCCTCTCTTCCCTATTGTAATCAGTGTCTGCTCTCACCACCTCACTGCCCCTGCTCTTTCAGGTCACAGTGTCCCCTGGAGGCTGCCAAGTCTGGTGGATGCTTTGTCCCAAGCTTTCTTGACCTCTCTGCTGTATTCATCTGGTCACCACTTCTCCTCCTTGAACCTTTCTCCTTTTTTGGTTTCACGACACCACTTCCGCGTGGTTCTTCTGCTCTTGCTATAGACTGTCTGCAGCACAGTCACCAGGAAAGCTTATTTAAGTATTGATTCCTGAGCTTCTCCCCAGACCCATTCAACCAGAACCTCTGAGGACTAGACCAAGGAATCGGCATTTAACAAGCACTTTGATGATTCTTATATACATTAATATCTGAGAATCACTGCTCAATATGGTAATAATTCCTAAGTGTTTATTTCTGGCTTAGACCTCTCTCCTGAGTTCTAGACCATATATCAAATTTCCCTCTAGGTATGTTCTTTCTGGAATATTCCTTCTCGATGTTCCTCAAGTAGGTCAAACTCAACATTCCGAAACAGGTCACTTTTCCTCCAAATACTTGCACCACCCATGTATTCCCCTCTTATTGAATGGTACCAGCATCCAAAGAAATATCCACATCAGAAACTTCAGAATCACCCCCCCCCACAGCTAGTTGGTTAATAAATTATGTTAATTGTACATTAAATATACCACAATGTTATCTCTCTTCCTCATTTCCCATATCCTAATATGAGCATTCATCACTGCTACCAGAATGATCTTTTTAAACATGCAAATCTGATTATGTCCCTTTCTTGCATAAAATCCTCTCATGGCTCAACAAACTTAGAGAATAAAATCCAAAAGCCTGATGCCAGGCATTCGACGCCCTTCTTGATCTGAGCCCTGCCTGCCCACATGTTAGCCATATGGGATGGCCTACTGTTCTCTGAACAAACCAGGCTCTTTCAAGTCTCTGTACATACTCCTGTCTTTCCCTAGAACACCCTTTTCCCTGTTTACCTAACAAACTCCTACTTATGTTTAAATTCTTAACTCAAAAGTCACTTCTGCTAAGAAACCATCCCTGATTCCTTTGGGCCAATCTAGTTACTCCTTCCACCATACTCCTTTATCTTCTCTACTGAATTGTTATTATCGTCTGCATCTCTTTCTCCACCCTAAATGAAAACATTTTATTTATTTATCGTTATCACCTAGCCTTCAATAAATGTTATTTACAAGAATGAATAGCCGTACTTATATTTACATAGTGTCCTGTATTTTACAAAGTACTCCATATTTGATATTTATTTCTGTTTGTATTACTGCAAGTTGCCAGTGAATCATGTTTCTATCCTTTCTTAGATTTAACATTCTCTTTAGCTTTTTGTAGGCTACCCCGTATAGAAGAGAAAAAAATGGCATTGGCCCAAGAGCAGCATAGCCCTGTGTGAAAATAGCTGTTTTTTATAGAGCTGTCTACCTGGCTTAAAGAATACTAAGATTTGTAGTTATGGTGAATGAAATACTGAAGGACAGAAAGGATGTAGCTTTATATTTAATTTGTTAAAGAGATCTATGGAGACTTCTTTTGAATATAAGTTCTTCCTAGAAAAAGTAATATTGATAAAAATAATATATAGCACTTAGAAAATCAAATACTATAGCTGGATGAACTGGGAGGAAAAAACAAGTTAGAATCACTAATGATATGTATAGCTATAAGTGATAAAGGTTATCAGATCTCATGCCCTAAGCACAAGGGATAAAAGAAGGAGTGAAAGGGAATTATTTTCTCCCTCATCATTAGCATTTTACACAGTGTATCAGTTCTCTCTGAATAGACAATATTTCTTTAATGTTTTGAGGTGCTACTTTCTTAAAGCAAGAAAAATTTTCCCACCTGACAATTCATATCTTTTTATGGAAAATTATATACATAGAGATGCATGTTTATGTATATATTTGGTTTTTACCAATTTTCCTCAGTTTCCAATTTATTATTTATGTAGAATTACACAAATGGTAATCTAAAATACAATATCTGTAGTTAATTGTAGTCTACTAAGAAAAATATAATGCAAATGCAAATACAAATTTTTGCATTATCATAGGCACTGCCTTGCATATAGTTAGTATTCAACAAATGTTTGGTAATGGAATGAATCATAAAATGGTGTACAGTGCTAGGAAAAAAAATTGGAGGCTTTTTAACAAAGCTCTTCTATTTTGGATACATTTTTCTTAAAACCAAGCAGCTGTAAATTCAGAATTGTCTCATCAGTTGAATTTCTGATCTGAAGAACACACGTTTGACCTAAGAAAATCAAGAAAAAGTTATGGATAGTTATAATAGGAAATGAACAGGTTTAAAAGGAAATGGACTAAAAAAATTAATCATAGCTTAAATTTCTCTCTTTTTACAAGATTGTGTGTGGGTACCAGAGAGAAGGAGAGAACTGTGCGGTGGAACCCATTTTGGTGAAAGGTTTGTTGTTCACTGAAGGCCGGCCCCACTAGAATTTGTGTGAGGGTGTAAACGTAGGAAACAACATTGGTTAGAGTTATGTGTGTTATTCTATTTCTAATTGTATCATTCTGAGCCCAATTTTACCATTCGTAAAGAAGACATAGAATTAACTATTTATGATTTTTACTAGAGTATCTTAAGAAAGTTTTTTCTCTGGCAATCCTGATAAAAGGGTGATTTAAAACTTTTTATAATTGTCATAACATTCATCGTTGACAAAATGCAATTAATCGTCAGCAATAGTTAACATGTTCAGAAGATCAGATGATATTCTAAATATTGATGAAAATAGAATCACTTGTGTTCATAAGTAAAAAATTGGTGCTAAATATTTTGATAGAGAAGTTCTCTCTATACTGTTGCTTACTCTATGATAACTACTTCGGTTACATTTGATTAGAGATCCTTTATCTGCAGTTTATTACTCATTCTATTTGAGTAATGGACACTTTTCATGAATCTAATATATGTTGTATTTTAGGCTAAGGATTCTTGGAATACAAACAAACGCAAATTCAGGTTTTGGCCCTAAAGGCATTACAGTCATGTTAGGGTGGTAGGGAGTGGGGAAAAGATAGACAGGTATTATATCAGTAATAAGTGGTATCATAGATACTGCACAAGATGGAAGATAAAAGCTTGTCTAAAGGGCATCCATCTTGTGACCATGGAGAGAGGTGCCTAGGGAGGCCTTCCTGGAGAAAGTGGGACCTGAGTTATCTTGTCAATCAACATTAACTCTGCAAGGATTTCTTGAAACTGGTAAATTACACCTTAAGCTGACTCTGCCCTCCTTTCTCCCTCCTCCAGCTCTGTTAGGGTATTAGGTACAAGAGGTCCAGGGCCATGTGTGGCGGAAACTAATTTTTACCCCAACATCTCTTCTCCCTGTTAGATCTCCCCTGATTTTTTGATGGACACATGGATGCCTGAACCAAAAGAACATTTTCTAGGCGCCCTTTTACCTCAATGTGAGCCCTTGGATTGGGTTCTGGTAAATGGGATGTAAACAAAGAAACGTATGGCAGATTATGGGAAATTTGCATAAAAGATGGTTGGCAAATCCTTGGTCCTGTTTGTTTCCTTTTTCCTCAACCTGCTGCTTGGAATGTGGATGAAGAAGACAAAGGCTCACACCCTAGGGATGGCAGAGCAGACACCTAGATATAACCTGGGTCCCTAAGGACTTCAGGCAGCAGAGCCAACATAACAACTTTGAAATGCTTCCTTCACTCTTACAAGTGACGGAGAAATCAAATCCATCTGTGTAAACTAAAGCTATTTTGGGGGAAGGTCACCTGCTACTCTCAGCTGAGCCTAATCTTATCTGATATATCATGTCTATCTTACCAGCACTTAGCACAATGCCTAGTACATGTCAAGTACTCAATAAATTTTTGAATGAATGAATGTATGAATCTCCACACACATCAAAATTACATACATAAAATTTGCCACACGCCCCCAAAACTTCTAATTATTCCTTTAGATGAATTGGACATTCTCATTGCTTACCTTGTTATTTCCTGAGAGTAAGGCAGATGCTTACAGAAGCTGCTTTAGCTCATTCTGGTAATTACACTATTAATTTCTTTGATATTTTAATTTGAACTATATCAGTCCAAAGTATGTTGAACTTCCAAATATCCATACTACTTTACAAACCAAAAGCAATGTGGACAAAAAACTTGAACCGAAATAACTCCCTTGGCCAACTGTACCCTGAGGGACATGTGTTGTGTTGTGTTTATGTTCTGTATCCCCAGCTCTCAGGGAGAGGCTCAGAATACCAACCACGCCAGTATTATCAAAAGTCTCCCGAACACGTGCTCTATAGAAAAGCACGACTTATTAGGGGAAAGACAAAGCTGTCAAGAGATTTAAATCATACAGTTTTTTCTACATATAATGAGGTCTAAAGGGTAAACTCTGCCCCCCCCCCCCCCAGGAAGATTAGCTCTGAGCTAACATCTGCCAATCCTCCTCTTTTTGCTGAGGAAGACTGGCCCTGACCTAACATCCATGCCCATCTTCCTCTACCTTATATGTGGGATGCCTACCACAGCATGGCTTGCCATGCTGTGCCGTATCCGCACCCGGGATCCAAACTGGTGAACCCCGGGCCACCGAAGTGGAACGTGTGCATTTAACCACTGTACCACCGGGCCGGCCCCAAGAGTAAACATTTTAGAAAACATAAAAAAATACTTCCAAATTGTTCCAGTCCATTACTTGGTAGTGCATTTTGATTAAACATTTTCAGATGCGAGAAAGAGCATTAGACTCAGAGATCTAAGCCTTGTGTAACTTTGATGCCGGTTATTTTCACTTTCCGTCTCCCTGTAAAATGGGGGAATGTTTACCGACCACATTTCATTATGTGTGTTGAAACAGATAACATCTTGAAATAGCTTGAAGTTCTCAGATATAAATGTTTAAAAATAAAGATGGCATTTTTCTAGAGTAGAGAAGAAAGAAAGGTAATTAAAATTAGTAGTAATTTGCATGTTGTTCTCATCTCTGGGCAGCTTGCTGTGATTTTTTTCTCTATAGCCCATCACTTATTTTCAAAATAATTACTCAAAAATAAAATTGGAGCAGGATTTGTTCCCGTATGAAATAGTTATATGTGAGAATTGTCCTCCATAAAATTATACTTCATTTGGAGATTGAAATGAGTCGCTTTTAAAAACAGTGAGAAAGAAAGAAAGGAAGGAGGGAAGGAGGGAAGGAAGAAAGGAGAGAGGGAGGAAAGGAAGGAAAGAAGGAAGGAAGAAAGCAAGGAAGAAACGAAGGGAGAGGAACAATACTACATCATGATTCTGATTATCTGTGAGTTAATGCTTAGAAGCTCAAATTGATTTTTCGAAGTCTTTCCTTTTTTTCTGCTCAATACCCTCATTATAGAAAATTGTATTAGTTAATTCTCTCTTTTCAGACCAGAAGAATCTATCATCAGAAGTAACTTTCTCTTCTCCAGTCCTTTTATTTAAAGGTTTATGGTTGCAGCGCTGCAGGAGTAAATAGAATCCAGCAGAATTATGAAGCTGGATCAGAAGGGAGAGGCTGAAGGAGAGTCTCCACTGATGGAGATGGGTTAAAGAGAAGGGCTGAGCGAGTCGCAGAAGGAAGGATCTTCATCAGGCAATTAGAATGGCTCTCCAAATTGTTCCAAGAGATTTAGGTACCTAAACAGCCTCATGCGTAGTATCCAGGAAAAATTCATTGAATCAGAAATACTGTGGCTTGAATAGGCCTCATTTTCTTTATCTCATCTTACAGATGAGGACGTAGAGGCAGGACCAGCTACATAATTTGTGGGGCCCAATGCAAAATGAAAATGTTGGGCCCCTTTTTCAAAAATTATTAGGCATTGCAAGGTGGTGACAGCAGAGCATTAAAGCGATCATAGGATGCCTCTGAGGGCCAGGCCCTGTGTGACTGCACAGGCTGCAAGCCCATGAAGCCAGTCCACAGAAGACGTAGATAGGTTAAATGATTTGTTGAAGGTGAATGATTTATTTAAGGTGATAAAACTGGGTAGGAGCCAAGCTCAGCTCCTAATTCCTTGTTTAGTTTTTGTTTTTTTCCTCTGCATTCTATTATTTCTCCTTATTCACTTCTTGTTCAGATTAGAATAGGATATATTTATTCATTTGTTCTTTAATTTAATAAGGATTTCGTGACCCCAGACTATGTTATAGGCTCTATATTAATAATTGAGGAAAGAATTATAAGACAATTCCTTTCCTTAACTACTACTTAACATTGTACAGAAGAAGGACTTCAGGGAAAAAAAGAACCATTTCTATAGAGGTTGTGGGGAAGGTGGAAATCACGTATACTGCTAGTGAGAACTAAACAGGTATAATTTTCTGGAAGCCAACTTGACCATGAGAGACCAATGTCCTAAAATGAGCGGCCTGGAAATAACACGTCTTGGAATTTATCCTAAGGCAATAATAAGAAACGTGGGTAAAGTTATATGTACAGAGTTGTTCACAGTGATTTTTTTTCTCATAGATGCCCAAGAATTTGGGTTTTGTTGGGCACATTTTGGTAGACCTATGCTGTTAACACATGGCCATTAAAAATGTGGTTTTAGAAGATTATTAATATGGGAAAATGTTTATAATACATAATTAGTGAAAAAGCAAGGTTTCAAATAGTACGTATAGCGTGACACTTTTTCTTTTTTGGTTAGAAAATATCTGTTTGTAACTAGGAAAGAACGGAAAGACACATACCCAAATGTTAGCAGTGATTAACTTTTTGTAATTAGTTTTTCTCTCTGTATTTAGTTGTATTTTCCAGTATTTCTTTTTTTTTTTTAAATTGAGGTATAATTGACATATTACTTATACTACTTTCAGGTCAATATTTCTTTATTGAGCATATTTTATTTTTATAATAAACAAAATTTTACATTCTACCTACATTAAGCTATGAAGACCGATGTTTTCTTAAATGCATAGAGAAGAAAGGCAGCAATTCTACATTTTACCATTGGAAAAAATGGATTAAATTTCATCCATAAAAGCTCATGATAAACTAAACTAAACGTCCATCATAAACTTGGGTGAATTGAAATATTCCCTTTATAATTGAAAGAATTCTTACAGGTCACATAATCTAATCTCCCAATGAAAGTAGAAATTGACTCTATAATACTCCGATGTGCAATCTAAACTTACTGAATTTAGAGGTAGATTCTCTTTATTTATAAAAACCTGGATCTTAGCTAAATTATAACAAAAGAGAAGCCAATTTTGAATCAGAACACCAGTAATCTGTATCTATGCTATGGATATTTCGGGGTAACTGTGCATGGTAAAGGAAGGAGAGAGTGGGTTACTCAGTGGATGCTCTCTGAAAAATCCATCTAAATTGAATAGTAGATTTTGGCCACTGTACTTTTTATTTAGAGTGTGCTCCGTGTCGCTGTTCACCAGAGCCTCTGTTTTTAATGTACAGATAAGAAAATAAGGAACACTTCGCCCAGAGCACTCTCAAAGGGCCTGATCTCCCAGATTCTATTCATAAAAACATCTAGGACAAGGGCTTCATTCAGAACCTCACTCAGTAACTTATTTTTATATTTGCAATTTTATAGGTAACAAACCTGTTTTTATAATTGTTACATTTTGTGCAGTGAGAAGGCAACTTTCAAAACCCAGTATGAAATTAAAGAAACCAAACACACACACACACACAAATAATATGAATAGTCTGGTGCCATTTTCAAATCCTAATTTTATAAGAAAAAAATGGAAAAATGTCTAGAGGGTTATAAGAAAATATTAATAGTAATTATCTCTGGGGAAGAGCTTATAAAAAAATTTCAGAATGACAACGTGATTTCTAAGAGGACAGTTCCTTTAGAGAAGTACTGAATGCGGCAGACTGCTAGGAGTGATTGGACGAATCAAGGAGTATGTTGCCGGAAAGCAGCTATTGCATTGAACTGGCCATTGCTTTATTCGAAAATCCCATTTTCTATCTTTTTTTTTTTTTGCCTGTAAAAACTATCTAAATACTCTACAGTAGTGGATCTCAACTTTTTTTTTTTTTTTTTTACTTTCAAATCATGTCGTGGATAATTGTTATACTTTTAGTGTCCATTGATGGGGTAAATATACGTATATATATATAAATATGTATATGTTTTATATATAAATATATATACACATATATATATTCCTTTATCCCTGTTTGCCGTACCTGCTCTGTGCCCCAGATTTCCAAGACAAATGGTCTGTGAATTAATGTTGTACATCTTTTAGCGTTTGATACATAAAGTTTGTTCAGTACACTGTGCAATGACAAAGATGGTAGTAAAATTACTTTTCCTTAAAAATGATAGCCACTAAATAAAAGCACAAAAACCTATGTTCTATAGCTTAGAATGTACTTTCTTATTCTAGAAAATATTCTGAAAATTTTAGTTCACTTCTTGTCTTCTGTGAATTCTTTGAAACCCACAATAATTCCTCTAGCATTCATTATAATCATCAACTTGACCAACTTTGTTATAATGCAGTTAGACTGAATTTGAGCTAAGAATTATATCTACATTAGTTTCCTCTCCCCTCAGTTTTCCCTGCCTATCTGCCCAAACACAAAAACAAAACAAACAACAACTAAACATCTTTCTTAGCATCATTGTATCTTTCTTCTCTTCTCGCCACTTCATAGTTGTCAGAGCTTATGATCCTTTTTGGCCTCAGTGTACTTTTACGTTTTCTCCCATCTCACCTCTTTCCCAGCTCCTCTTCAGCACCAGTCTAATCCTGAGGACTGCTAGTGAATTTTGCCAAATCCCTCTTTAAAGATATGGATCTAGAGAATAGAGAAGAAAAGAAATTTGCTTTGAAACCTCTTGCTTTTTTGTTTGGGGAAGGTTGTACATCATGGTACAGTCATGTGCTGCATAATGGTGTTCTGGTCAATGACGGGCCGAGTATAGGATGGTGGTTCTATATGATTAGTACCATACAGCCTAGGTGTGTAGTAGGCTATACCATTTGGTTTGTGCAAATACTGTAGGGGAGGAAGAAATTTTCCTCTACACTTCTGGGTTCTTCTGGCTGATTTAAGAATTAAATTGACAGGAGACAGATTAACAGAAGAAAAACAAACAAAAGTTTAGTGACATGTGTACATGGGAGAAACCCAGGAAAACTGGGTAACTCTCCAAAATGGCAGAAGCCCTCACCTTAAATACCATCCTCAGCTGAAGACAAAGGAGGATGTTGGGGGTGAGGAGAGTTAGGGACCTCAAAGGAAGGAAAGTGATTCACAGGTAGGTGAAAAGGAGCAACCATTTGGAAAAAAGTATTTGACCACACAGAAACAGAAGAACACAGAGAAGAACCTAACAAACAGGCTTTTCTAGTTTCCTCTCTGTCTTCTGAGCTTTGTGTCTTTCTATTTCTTTTGTTTCTATTATTAAAAATAATCAGTCTAAAGTTATCCTCACATTAAAGAGACACGTTTTGAGGTAGCAAATTTTGTCCCCCTTCAGTACACTGTATGATGTTCACACAGTGACGAAATCGCCTAATGATGCTTTTCTCAGAATGTATTCCCGTCTAGTGGATACAAGCCTATATACCCATTAAAATTAATGTTATTTTTCAACTTAAAAGAATTAACTTGAGGAGAAACTTTTCAGGGATAAATAATGCTCATGAAGTGGAAGGAAGATAGTAAGCAGAAAAGGGTCCTATGGAGGGATAAATTCTATCACTCAAAACAACTCCAGAGGGGCCGGCCCGGTGGCTCAGTGGCTAAGTTTGTACGTTCTGCTTCTGTGGCCGGGGGTTTGCCAGTTCAGATCCCGGGTGCGGACATGGCAACGCTTGGCAAGCCATGCTGTGGTAGGCATCCCACATAGAAAGGAGAGGAAGACGGGCATAGATGTTAGCTCAGGGCCAGCCTTCCTCAGCAAAAAGAGGAGGATTGGCAGCAGTTAGCTCAGGGTTAATCTTCCTCAAAACAAAACAAAATAAAACAAAACAAAAACTCCAGAACCTTGTGTTTATTTCAGATTTCGTCATAATAGAAAGATTTGTAGAACTGAGTTGGTAAGAATTTTAACAAACAGTTGGCCTATCTGGCAATGTTAACTAATAAGATAAGTAAAGACCATAATAAAAATAAAGTGAGAAAATGAAATATCGAAGATATAAATATTCAAAGAAATGATTCATTTTGCCTTATCCTTAGATGGGTAGGAATAAAGGAAGAGTCATCAAAAGGGAAAAGGAGGAAGAGGCATCAAGGACACTTGTTAGCATGTCATCTTGAGAAAGTGACATTGGGGAAAGATTTTATATTGACCCATGGTTGAAGTTGGAAGGAACGGGAGCAAAAGGGACAAATACATTTTTACTGTCTTTGTTATTTTATGGATGTAATGCTACTTGATTATAGCAATCTCCTCCTACTCCATCCCAAGAATATTCATTAACCCTAAATATTGTGGAGAAATTGCTTTTTCTTATAAAATGATTATGATTAAAATTCCTGCTAAATTTTGCATACTGATAGTACAAACTTCTGCGTAGCATAGCAAAATTCAGACTTTATTAACTTAGCAATTAAGAAAAATATTCAGTTACATAAAAATAAAAACATTGGTTCTGCAAAAAAGTTAAACAGAATTACCATATGATCCAGCAATTCCGCTTCTAGATGTATAATCAAAAGAATTGAAAGCAGGGACTCAAACAGATGCTTGTGCACCAATGTTCTTAGCAGCATTATTTGCAATAGTCAAAAGGAAATAGTCAAAGGAAATAACCCAAATGTCCATCAGTGGATGAATGGATAAACAAAAGGTGGTATATACATACAATGGAATATTATTCAGCCTGAAAAGAGGAATGAAATTATGATTCATGCTACAGTATGGGTGAACATTGATAACATAATGCTAAGTGAAATAAGCCAGACACAAAAGAACAAATACTATATGAGTCCACTAATATAAGGTACCTAGACTAGGCAAATTCACAGAGACAGGTAGTGTAATAGAGGTTACGAGGGACCAGAGGAAGAAGGCAATGCAGAGTTACTTTTTAATGGATATAGAGTTTCTGGTTAGGATGATGGAAAAGTTGTGGAAATTGATAGTGGTGATGGCTGCACAACATGGCAAATGGACTTAACACCACTGAATGGTACGCTTAAAAATGGTTAAAATAGTAAATTTTATGTCATGTATATTTTACCACAATAAAAACATATTTAAAAAAGAAAAAAAGATACTAACGGTATTTAATCAACACAGAAGTTTTGAAAAATGCCATAGCCTTATACCAGAAATGGCTCTTGTTTTCAAGACGGCGGTATATTTTCTCTCTATATGTTTTTCAAAGTTTGAGATAATTTGTTCTTCAAATTTCTCATCAATCAAGGCCAGACTACTGAACACTCTGCAGGGGAAAAATATGTCATGCTATTAACCAAATAAAGCTAAACAGAGTCCTTAATAACCTAATGCTCATTTTTTTAATTCCTCACTGTGTAGTTTGCTGCCTTTTTCAAAAGTAAATGACTACAAACCCTTCAGCATTTCTCTGACCAGGTGTTTCCTGGGACACAGTGTGAGGAATACTGCTAACCAGTCACCTGCGTGGTGTAATTTGTGGATTGGCCCCCGCAATTGATTGATTAATTTATTCTCTTGTCATTCTTTCCTTATTTTATTCTTTCTGTCATTTTTGGATCAATTTAACACTTATTTATTGGGTACCAACATTGGGCCAATCAGTATGCAAGTGCCATTCAGTGACCCTGGTGAACTTCCTATGTCTAAATGTGAATAATCTGAAATAGCTTCTGTTTAGCATTCACAATTATCCCTGAGTCTATCCAATTAAGGTCTTCCGCAGCTTCATGTGGAACCATGTCACTTTATTATGCAAAAGAGATGGGAGAAAAGAAGCTTCTCAGTTGGGATTGGTCAGGGTCTAGGATGTGGAAGAAGGATCTTCACTTACTGTCCCAAGGACCTTTTCTCCCTTGCCCTAGAACGCTGGAGAGCTTGCTTTGCCTTCTAGCCACTCCCTAGGTTCATGCTATAGGACTGTCTCTACTTTTTTTTGCATGTCTACTTTTCATTTAAGTGGATGTGGGGTTTCCAGGTCAGAAACATGGGATACACTGTTCTTTGGGACTCCTCTCCCTCTGAATCTTGTTTTCCCAAGGGAAGAATCTCCTTGGCCTCCACGTGTCAGAGGCTTATTCATTTATTCATCAAAAATATACTGAGAATCCTCTGGTACCTGTATTTTGTCAGGCACTACGGAAACAAAAATGAATAAAATCTGCTTCTTGACTAGAAAAACTAGACACATACAAATCTCACAAAAATGCAGTGGGATAAGAGATGCACCATCAGCATCAGCTGAGTTATGGCAATTCCAAATATCTATTGAATGCTCATCATGTATCAAACACTCTTCTGAGTGCTTAATATGTATTCACTTGCTGTATATCCATAACAGACTTGTGAGGTAGTTACTCAGATTACCCCCATTTTATAGATAAAGGAACAGGTCCACAGTCACACAACTAATAAATGGCAGATCTGGGATTTGAATGCAGCAGTTTGACTTTAGAGTTGCTAGTGTTAATCACTCTTCTATGATGCTTCTCTAGTGTTGGTATAAGGCAGTAGAGGAGAGGCCTCTCCTGTGAAAATCACAATGGAAGTACCACTTGAGCTGGGTCTTGATGGATGACTCATATTTCATCCAGCGCTGTGTAGACGTGTGCATGTATCAAGGTGGGCAGAGAGGGCAGTGGGGAAGGGACTGCTCCTCATACATACGGCTGTATAAGTCGTGCACAAGAATGCCCAGCTAAGGAAATGAGGGGGAGGCTGGAATCTATATCCACTTTGCTGGCTGAACTGTGTACCCTGGGGCAGGTCTGCAGCCACCTGGGAGAAAGGGTGCAATTTCCATGAAGGTACTGTATATTGTTCTTTCCATCTGGTTTTCTGGGACAGATCAACTATAGATTAAAATTTAAACTAAAAAACTTGATTTAAAAGACTCCTTTTGTGCTTGTCTTCCAATTCTTGTCTCAGAACTCCAGCACTTCAGATACTGTCATCAATATTGCCTTCTTGTCATTACTGGGCCTGCCTGCCCTTCAAATTATCCCTATTCCAAAATTAATTTTTCCTCCTCCCTAACCATGAGAACATTTCCACATTTTTAAATACATCTGGGAACTCACTGGTTTCTTCATAGTTCACATTACGGTGTGAATGACTGATAATTCTCCTTAAAACTCTAAAAAGAGGTTGCTTATTAACAGAAGATGCAATTAATAGAGTTTCAGGCAGGGTGCACATATTTTTGGATAGAGGGAACAATTTGATACCTTGTGGGTAAAATTAAGAGGTCGAGGGGGCCAGCCCGGTTGTGCAGTGGTTAAGTGCGCATGTTCCGCTTTTGTGGCCTGGGGTTAGCCAGTTCCGATCCCAGGTGCAGACATGGCACCACTTGGCACACCATGCTGTGGTAGGCGTCCCACACATAAAGTGGAGGAAGATGGGCATGGATGTTAGCTCAGGGCCAGTCTTCCTCAGCAAAAAGAGGAGGATTGGCAGCAGATGTTAGCTCAGGGCTGATCTTCCTGAAAAAAAATTTAAAAAAGAAAAAGAGGTCTATTCACCTGTATTCTGTTTAGGTTCAAGATTTTAGGGAAGTGTTTACTCTTACTTGGCCTTTCCATACAACTGACCTAGAAATATACTACCAAGCGCATATCTTAGATCATTTCTTGCCCTTCCTTTGGGCCCATGGTCAGCTCTGTTTCTTTGTTCTTTTGGGAGTTATCCTGTTCCTCAGTTGACAGCTGTCTCTAGCTTATATCCTCATGGAATCATTTTCCCAGATCCACCCCAGAAAGAGTCATCTCCAGCCCTACCCCAGTTCCATTTTGGGTAGTTTGAGCGAGACCAAGATATTTTTCTTGAACATTCAGCATGATGATCTGTCCCCAATCCATTAGCTAATATTATTTAATATAAACTCCACATTATGTAGGGGTGTTGCTGACAGCAAGCCCAGAAAACGTTCTGTTGGCTTTTTTTCTCTTAAGCTCTTTTTTAAAAAATGCAAATGCTCCAAGTGCGAATAGCACTTTTGACTAATTTACACTGAAGTGTTAGTGATTTTTTTTTTTTTCTGATGGCCTTTTTTCCTCAGGAGGAACTTAGGCAGGGAGGTTAGAGAATGGAGGAGGAAGGATATGGAATGGGAAAGGGAGGGAAAAGAGGCAATGAAAGGGAAGAGGAGGAAGAAGCATAATTGAAACTGATGATACTTAAAGACTTCATCATTTAGCCACTTCATAGTTTTTACTTTGGGGACAACATTTTAGAATCGTATGTGGAGGAATGCATTAAATGCTTTTACTTTTTAACTGCTACTTGTAAGGAACCCTAGGAGGACTATTGCGAATCCCAAGTTTCAAACACAGAATTTTTTGAAGTATCGATCCAGACATTTCACGGTATTTATTACAGAGAGGCAAGCATTCCTACTCTTGATAAATAAGAAACGAGCTTTCTATTCACGTATCTCATGGACTCTGTGAATTCTTTAAAGTTTGTGAAATAATAAAATCTTTCACTCAAAGTGTGACAATATTATATCATGCCTTGATATAAGAAACAGATTTCCTCCGAGCTATATAAAGAAAAGAAGGATCTCTTATAAAGAGACAAGATATCTCACAGAACTCAAGGGCAAGAATACCGCCAGATCTCCCAAGGGACTGGATCTGAGGGCTGAAAAGTCATCAGTGACCCGGCAACTCTTGGTATATTTTTCCTTTCCCTTAATTTCATCCCCTCTCCCACTGCACATTCACCATAGTCTTGAATTTTCCTATCTCTGTGTTTCTACTCTCTTTATACAGAGCAGCTTTCTTCAGTTTTACATGCCACATGTGTGGGGTTGCCAGATTCAGCAAATAAGAATATAAGATGCCTGTATTTTACCTGGCATCCCTAACATCATGCCTGGCCAATCCATTGCCCTCATTTCCTGGGTCTATCTGTCCCTACCAGAGCTAATTTACAGGAGTTTCCATGTCCTCATTCAAAATTCAGGAGGGAGAACCTAATTAGTTCAGCCTGGGACAGTGGCCAGCCCTAGTGGGTAAGGCAGTCACAGGGCTCATCTCTATAGGTGGGAAGCGTTGTTAGGAAAGGGGTAAGAGCTGATGAGTCAGTTCCAAATGATACCTACTAAATATAAATTTAAGCTATAAGTAAATCTTGCTATACATATAGAAGTCGCTTTTGCAAATGTCTTGAGTTTATAGACCAAGTTTTATTGGTCTTTGTATTTCCTGGTGTCTGGCATCTGGTACTTCATATATTTGGGTGAATTGAGTTAAACAAGAAAAATTTCAAAAATCATCCTATTTTCAGGGCTAGCCCCGTGGCCGAGCGGTTAAGTTCGTGTGCTCTGCTGCAGGCGGCCCAGTGTTTCGTTGGTTCGAATCCTGGGCGCGGACATGGCACTGCTCATCAAACCACGCTGAGGCAGCGTCCCACGTGCCACGACTAGAAGGACCCACAACGAAGAATATACAACTATGTATGGGGGGCTTTGGGGAGAAAAAGGAAAAAATAAAATCTTAAAAAAAAAATCATTCTATTTTCCTATTAATTTGAGTATCTGAAAATGCGGATGGAGAACAGAACAACTATCCAAAAGTGGTGCTCTAAGTTACTAAGGCTTAGTTGCTTTTATGGGATAGTATAATAAAGGATCAAGCAGAGAATGATGTCAACTTAGTGTAGACAAGAGTTGTTGAAAAGCTCAGTGATTTAAAAATAGTTTAAATATTTTCTCTTCAGCACATTTTACCAAATAGATAGCTTTTAAAAGTACGTAAATTACCCCAAGAAGGTTAACATACTAGTCAATCACTAAGAGGGGAATTATTTTATTGAAATTTCAGATTAAGGGGCTGGCCTGGGAGGCATAGTGGTTAAGTTTATGCACTCTGCTTTGGTGGCCCAGGGTTCATTGGTTCAGATCCCGGGTGTGGACTGCACACTGCTTATCAAGCCATGCTGTGGCAGGCCTCCCACATATGAAAACACATGGGAAGGTGGACACAGATGTTAGCTCAGGGTCAATTTTCCTCAGCAAAAAGAGGAAGATTGGCAGATTGGCAGTGGATGTTAGCTCAGGGCTAGTCTTACTAAAAAAAATAAAAAATAAAAAAATTTTAGATTAAATGCTTTTTTCCTAATAAACAATAAAAAAAAAATCCTCTTTTTTTTTTATGACCATTGCCCTGTTATTTTCTTTCTTCTCTTTTGACCACTCATAATACTCTCTACATGTTGACTTAATCCTATTTTTCAGGTTGCTTTATAAACAATGGTAGCTAGTGACTTTTAATTTATTACCTATCACTTATATGACGCTAACTACGTATGGGATAAAATCCCATATCCTATGTTATCAACATCTATAGCACTGATGGCTAAAAGTCATGGTATCATCAATCCACTTGGGGTCATAATGTTATAGGAGGCAGAACATGGAGGGGAAGAAATGAAACCTGGATCACATGACCTGGGCTTGAAGACACCCGGCCTAGCTCTCCTTACTATCTACTGTGATGCCTTAGGCAAGTTTCATAATCTCTGTAAGTCTGGGTTTCTTGAAAGCAGGGATAAATATGTCTGCTCTGGCCACTTGCCAGTGTTGTTAATTGAATGAGATAATGTATGTGAAAGTGTTTGTAAACTATAAAACACTTCACAAGAACACGATTCTACTTATTGTTGCTGTTTGATAAAAGATACTTGTAAATCTCGTTAATATCTAACAAAAGTGTGATTGTATATTGATGGTTATTGTGAGCTAGAGGTACAAGCTATAAAGATAGAAATATTCAGGGGCCGGCCTGGTGGTGCAGTGGTTTAGTGTGCACTTTTCGCGTCGGTGGCCTGGGGTTCACTGGCCTGGATCCCAGGTGTGGACATGGCACTACTTGGCAAGCCATGCGGTGGTAGGCGTCCCACATATAAAGTAGAGGAAGATGGACGTGGATGTTAGCTCAGGGCCAGTCTTCCTCAGCAAAAAGAGGAGGGAGGATTGGTGGCAGATGTTAGCTCAGGGCTAATCTTCCTAAAAAAAAAAAAAATTAAGATAGAAATATTCAGAGAAAAATAATCCTCCTGAAATGAATACTACTTTATGTACCATCTTTAAGGACAAAACCATTCTTATTGCTTACTGTTATTTTTTAATGCATATTTTTTTTTAGATTTTATTTTCCTTTTTCTCCCAAAGCCCCCCAGTACATAGTTGCATATTTTAGTTTTGGGTCCTTCTGGTTGTGGCATGTGGGATGCCACCTCAGCATGGCCTGATTAGTTGTGCCATGTCCACGCCCAGGATCTGAACCAGCTAAACCTGGGGCCACTGAGCGGAGCATGCGAACTTGACCACTTGGCCACGGGCTGGCCCCTAATGTATAATTTCAGATGAACAGAAAGTACACTAGGCTTGGGGAAAATATGAGCTATAATCGAAAGAAATATGGGTAACAAAGCCCTCATGGTTACCACATTGTTTGATTTCCATGCTATGCCACTGTCTCATCCCTTATCCTCATTTTGTTGGAATCCTCAGAGAGAGAGAACATAGCTTTTGGTGCACCCCCTTCCCCACACAGAGACTTTAGTATCAGTATCTATTCTCTTTTCATTTCATTTCCCTCCATAATGTTAAGCCTCACCATTTAGTAAAAAGGAGAAATAGTTCCTCCTCACAAAATGGTGGAAGACTTGTGGGAATGCAAATGTTTCTTTGTGCAGAAAGCTTTCTTCTCGTAATGAATGTGGAACATATGGATCTTGCCTGTGGTGATTTTGAGGCCCTAACTTGGACCTGGTACACATAGGTGGTCAATAAATGACAGTTGAATGGATAAGTTGATTGACTGTAGCTTGGCTGAATTATTATATTCTGAAGAAGGCAGAGAAATATATTTTTGTTAATTAATTCCTTTAACTATATAAAAGTAACATTACAAAGACTTTGACCTTGAAATTGCCTATGGATGCAATTCCCCAATATAAAGTACTTGTGGAACAGAATAATACTATTAAATCAAAACACTTGTGACTTGCCTTATTTGGGAACCCTTGTAAATATCCATTTTGAATATTGATAAAGCAATGCCCATATCCTCTTTTATATTAATGATTTTATTATTTAAAATTTTAAAGTCAGTTGAATTCATGGCTAACCACGCTGAATTGAATTTCAAGTCTATGCTGTTAACTTGGAAATGATTAACATTTACAAAGGAAAAACAAGCAGGCTATTTCCAGGCAAGTTTTATGTTTACAAGTTGTAGAAAGATTGCTTATTTTAACCAGTGAGATTGATCTGGGGTGACGAACTTCTAAAATAAGATGGACTATGGCCAATTTGACCTAGAGACACAGAAAATGAGTTATGAAAACAATATACAGGCAGGATAGAATTGCATTGAGGCGCAGTTTTTAATATGGGATGTAAGCACTGGTTATTATTCTGTTTCTTTTGTTAGATTCATAGATTCTATAGTTGGAGCATTTCAACTAGTGAATATGTCAGGTTTGCTGACATACTCACTGTGGAGTCTATAATTGCTTGTCATTTCATGATGCTTTATTTGTTTCATGCTGTTGTTTACCATCACCATCCAGGCTTGTAGAATTCTGCCCCTTATTTACAATGCCAGTTTTCTGTCCTTATGCCTGAAAAAATTATCTCCATTTCGTTGCTTTCCTTTGTGACTTGTATCTTGCTTAGGTCCCAAGTTTCTGCCTAACTGGTTAGAGGAATACTTCTGGGCTCGCCACTGTAATTTGTTTAATCGGGGCCAGGTCATGGGAACAGAGCAATGATTCTGAGAATGATTTTCCCTCAGCTGAGGTCTGGCCACCCCAGAGAATAGACTTAACGTTATGGGAGCCACAGCATCCTGTCTCAAAACAGGGGACATGTAGCCCTGAGAAATCATTCTGGGAAAGAAATCTGGAAATTAACCTGAAAATAGGGGATGCTGGAGGGTAGACTGGAACAAAATATCTGCTATGCTTGAATGGCAGTTGCAATGGTCATATACTTTAGCTCAATTGTCTTGTGTTAGTTAAAATGAATGCAATATATTTTTTGCTTCTCCTTCATAAGTAATCACATTCGCATATCGCTCAAATTTTTCCACCAAAACTTTTTCTGTAAAATTTTACTAAATTCAGTTTTGGATTACAATTAATAATTCATTTATCAAAACAATAGTTCTCTAGCAGAGAAATAGATACAAGATTAAAAATAAAAAACCCAACCAATCTTACATTATAATAAAGGGAACATTTTGGCGTTCTCCAAAGATGTCTCTGAGTATTGAAAATGAAGACAAAATATTAGAACAATGGTACAATAACATAATAGCTCTGTCTTCGTGTTTACTCACATATACGATAGACTTAGTAATTGCATAAATGTCTTTTGCTTCCCATTCTTCAACATGCCACTGAGGTTATGTAAAATTGTATCTAAGAACCACTTTTGTCCCATTTGAAGCAGAAAAAAAAAGGCCCATAGAAGGTAATTAAAGTTTCCTTTTTTTCCCACAAACTTTTTTCTTAAAGAATGACTTTCTTACCCCAAAAGGATTAGAGGGACAGTAAAGGTTAATTACTTGAAATGGACTATGTGGAGCACGCAAATAAAACAAAACTGTGAGGTATGGTTCTTTGGATATTACAATTTTAAATATGCTTGCTCATATTCAGTTCAAAATACTAATATAAACCTTGCTATATGCACAGGATTCCTAATGACTGACTTTTGACTGTTGCAAATCCAGCTAGAACATAATATTTGGAAAATCTGGTCTTTATTGGGCAATACAGTCAAGGGTGGGGGTTGGTGTGGTAAGAAATGAAGTTCTCATAACATTCTCATAAAAGTTCAGTGGCCAAAGGAAAAAAAATAAATCTTTCACGTCCTTATCATGTTTGTGCAACCTTTAAAAAAAATACTACTCTAAAAATTGTGCAATAGAGAGTAGTCATAGTTAGAGCTTATAAGATTGCAATCATGGGACACAGATGTCATTTAATTATGTACTGATTTACCTGTTCAGACATGTCTTTGCTGTCCCTGGGTATTCATCTGAAGTTCAGGTACAATTACAATTAAGATTTTAATTGTATTTTCACCAATTTAATTGGTTATATACATATACATTTATCTATTTATTTATTACATAATAATATTATATACTTATATAGTATTAATAATATAATATTTATATATTATATATAATAAATGTATTTCTTTACTTATTATTTATCTATATAGTATTTGTATAATTACTTCCCTTTGGTAAAAAGAGAAGAATACGATTTGTTTTGGAGTTAGAAACATGAGTACAAAACAAATGACATTTTCTAAGATCATGCTTTCAAGTGCTTATTTTTAGCTGAAAAAAGAAATAAACTTTGCCAGTAAAATCCTTTTTTCCCACTAGTGCTGAAACCTAAAATATATTAGGTGGTCAATTTTTATCAGAAATATAGGCATGCCAAGGGTTGCACCTAAACTGTTAGGCAGAATTTAGAATATGATAAACTTATTGAGGCATTATCCAAATCTTTTTGCCCTCATTGGGTAATCTTTCAAGGAAGACAAATATATATAATATGCCCTCTTCTTTCAACTCTTACTGAATTTATTAAGGTTCCTAATATTGGAGTACTTATAGTACACAAAGAAAGTAGATAAGATAATTGAATAGGATCTCAGTTTTGCAGAAACAACCAGAATTTAAGATAAGGGTAGAGAAACTTCTAGGAGCCTTCTTTCTTTCTGACTAAACCTACCACACCCAACAGAAGAGGACAGAGTTCAATGGGTAAATAAGCACAGGCTTCCTTTAACGTAGTGGCTCACAGATTATTTTCAAAGACACTAGCCTACAAAATGCCTCATACTCCAATCCCTTCTTCCGCGTAGTGAGTGCTTTTCTGAGGTTTACTTCTGAAGTGGTTCATAAGCCAGTCCCTTCCTAACTTAATACCTTTGAAAGCTAACAACAATTTAGTGCTCCAAGAATATGGATGCTCTTAGGAATTGTGATAAGATAGTGCTTAAATGTAAGAACAGGGGAAAATACAAATCTTTAAAGCTTTTCTGCATACAAAGGGGAAAAATCATATAGGAATAGTTATGTTTAAGAACAAAATGAGTTCATGATGCTAATGTGCAGGTCACCTAGGACCATAGATCCTAATGGTTCCAAGTTGTTGATGGTTGGAAGAGGGAATCAAGTGTTTTAAACCACCAGGCGTTCTTACCTGTAACTCCTTCCCAAATGGTGGAAGGTGAATTTGTTTTAAGGGATCATAATCCTTTGTTTCAGAAGGACTCATATTTCATGAGTTAGGTATTTGTAAATTAAGTTAATGGTATTTCTTTCAGTTGAGTATTTGTAAATGAACTACCCACCATTACCCTTGGGGAACCCCATTGATAAAGTCACCCCAAAATAGACCCCTAAGTCTGCTGAATTCTTTGGGGGGCTACATGCCTTTCAGAAGAGATTTTGATTATATGACCTGGCTCTGCTTCCTCTAGCTGAGTCTGAGACAGGCACTGGAAAGATGTTCCTGGGGAGAGAAAAGAGATCAAAAAGGAAGCTTTTGGCCAGAGAAGATTAAGTGGATTCTGCGAACATGTGAGCAGACTGGGGTCTAAAGAGAGAGTTCACTAAGAGATTCTCTGAGAAAAGGCATGTCAGTCAGCAAACTCTAGGTTCTTGGATGAACATCCCATGTCGACATTCATAGTTTTCCTTCCTTTATTATAATCCCTTAGAGCTTTTTCAAGCCTTAGGAAAATATCCTAAAATACGTTAACTGCGTTTTCCAAATTCAAGGTGGGGGTGGGGAAGGGCGGAATCAATTTCTGTGGTTTGGGCGTAATCTGTGTCAACACTTTGGGGAAGCTAAGGAGTCTGGAGTGCTGCTGCCAGGGGTGACCAGTGGAGAAATCTGAAGCATCAGCCCAGAGGGAATCAACACAGAACACACAGGATGGATTTGTGAAACGTGTGAGAACTTACTGAGTATCTTCATAAAGTCAGGAGAGGGACTGAACTGCCGGTATTCCCTTGGAGAGAGCCTCTAATCCTTCTTATTTAGAAATTAAGAGAGAAGTGACATTAGAAGGCTAGACAAGTTGTGTTATATAATTCATGTTGTAAGAATATAAGACATGAAATCCTATGCCACACTGATGTGCTAGTATCTGGCAGTGACGTAACAAGATCATGTCAGCCAATTCCAGAACAACTTGGAGCGTCACGAGAGGAAGCTTTAAATATAAAAGTCAATTACTTCTCCACTAAATATGACACCTTTACTACTGTGTAAGGACGTATAGAAAAAGCGCATAGTCATGCAAAAAGAAGAACTTTAAATGCACATTAATTAAAAAATATAAAAGGTCTACTATTCACTCATTATGGCAGGAAATGCAAAAAATTTAGAAAACACATCCCTGCCCTTGAGAGGTTTACGATTATAAAGTCTAGTTTGCATTACAATAGGGAGACACATATGAGAGACCAAACAAAGTGTGTGCAGAAATCCATAGCTTTCTTCCCCCACAGGGCACACCTCCCTGGACAATAATGACTGGAAGGCATAGAATGTGGTAGCTACTCTCAGACCAGATTTGGGAAGAGGGAGTAGACAGAGCAGTGGTAGTCCTACAGAAGAAATGCCTACATATCAGTGGGATGCACCTGGGCCTTTTGGGCCCAGGGAGGGAGATGGAGCAGCGCATTAAGAGAGGGCCTATGTGTACAGAAGCCCAGAGCAAAAGTTCCAGAGCTACACTACCTGAGTTCTAACTTAGGCAAATTAATTCACCAATCCACTCTTTTTCTTAAGAGATCACCTTATTTTCAATTACAAGAATCAATTTAGATGAGTCACAAAAGAGGCATTTTTAAAACTTGATTTGAATATTTCTACGTAGGCTTAGATGAGGTCTTATGTGATGATTCTGGAGAGCAGTTGATTTCTGCCTGTTCTGGATTTATTTTGGAAGTAAAAATTAATCTTAGTCGAGAGTAATGGAACTATGTCAAAGTGGATTCCTTCCCCTATAATTGAGGTTAGGTTTGTTACATTCTAAATCTAGGGTACAGATGGGGCATCTTAAAGATGATTAGCTGAAAATATGTTGGTTATAGACTAATAGTGTCATTAGAAGAGTTGCTGTAGTCAACAAGGTTTTTCTGCGACAGCCTACTGCCAGGTGACTTGGCAGTCTCACAGAGTGAAGGAGACAATGATTGAAGAAGACCCGACAGATGTTTCTTTGCTGACTGGTCTAATATATAAACTATGCTATCTCGTTAGTTGAGAGGCTCTATAGAAACACAACCGTGTAACAATACCCCAACAGCAGTATTCTGTAAAACTAAATGAATTCCCTTGCGATCCTAAACTTTCTTTAAACATGATGTTTTATTAAAAATTATAGCATTTACATTACATTTAATTTCCTTCTTTTAAAAAGAAAAGGTGTTATGGTGGTAAAACCATTCTGTGCTACATTGACTTTGCCTAACAATGGTCAGTTTTTTCTGTATATCCAGTATTTCTCTGAGCAGGTATTAAAATATGAACTGAAGTCCAGGAAAAAAAAAAGCTAGGAAAAAGGAGGGCAATAATACAGTCAGAAACAAACTAACTGTACTACAGGGGCTGCTTGTAGAAAGGGCACATCTAAAAAAGGATGCTGCAATACTTTTTTTTTTATTAAGGTTATAAAAGTTAACATCCTTGTGAAATTACAGTTGTACATTATTATTAGTCATGTTGTAGGTACACCACTTCACCCCTAGTGCCCTCCCCCCACCCCCTTTCCCCTGGCAACCTCCGATCAGTTCTCTTTGTCCATATGTTAACTACCACCTATGAGTGGAGTCGTACAGAGTTCGTCTTTCGCTGTCTGGCTTATTTCACTCAACATAATACTCTCAAGGTCTATCCATGTTGTTGTGAATGGGACGACTTTGTCCTTTTTTATGGCTGAGTAGTATTCCATTGTATATATATACCACAACTTCTTTATCCGATCATCAGTTGCTGGGCACTTAGGTTGGTTCCATGACTTAGCTATTGTGAATAATGCTGCAATCAAGATAGGGGTGCATGGAACTTCTGGAATTGCTGATTTCAGGTTCTTAGGATATATACCCAGTAGGGGGATGGCTGGGTCATAAGGTATTTCTATTCTTAACTTTTTGAGGAATCTCCATACTGTTTTCCATAGTGGCTGCACCAGTTTGCATTCCCACCAACGGTGTATGAGGGTTCCCTTTTCTCCACAGCCTCTCCAACATTTGTCACTCTTGGTTTTGGATATTTTTGCCATTCTAACAGGTGTAAGGTGATATCTTAGTGTAGTTTTGATTTGCATTTCCCTGATGATTAGTGATGATGAGCATCTTTTCATGTGTCTATTGGCCATCCGTATATCTTCTTTGGAGAAATGTCTGTTCATGTCCCCTGCCCATTTTGTAATTGGGTTATTTGATTTTTTATTGTTGAGTCATGTGAGTTCTTTGTATATTATGGAGATTAACCCTTTGTCGGATAAATAACTTGTGAATATTTTTTCCCAATTAGTGGGCTGTTTTTTTGTTTCAATCCTGTTTTCCCTTGCCTTGAAGAAGCTCTTTAGCCTGATGAAGTCCCATTTGTTTATTCTTTCTATTGTTTCCCTCATGTGAGGGGTTATGGTGTCTGAAAAGATTCTTTTGAAGCTGATGTCAAAGAGTGTGCTGCAGATATTCTCTTCTAGGAGACTTATTGTTTCAGGCCTAATCTTTAGGTCTTTGATCCATTTTGAGTTTATTTTAGTAAATGGTGAAAAAGAATGGTTGATTTTCATTCTTGTACATGTGGCTGTCCAGTTTTCCCAGCACGATTTGTTGAAGAGACTTTCTTTCCTCCATTGTAGGCCCTCAGCTCCTTTGTCAAAGATTAGCTGTCCATAGACGTGTGGTTTTATTTCTGGGCTTTCAATTCTGTTCCATTGATCTGTGCATCTGTTTTTGTACCAGTATCATGCTGTTTTGATTACTGTGGCTTTGTAGTATGTTTTGAAGTCAGGGATTGTGATGCCTCCAGCTTTGTTCTTCTTTCTCAGGATTGCTTTAGCAATTTGGGGTCTTTTGTTGCCCCATATGAATTTTTGGATTCTTTCTTCAATTTCTGTAAAGAATGACAATGGAATTCTGATTGGGATAGCATTGAATCTGTAGATTGCTTTAGGTAGTATGGACATTTTAACTATGTTTATTCTTCCAATCCATGTGCATGGAATGTCTTTCCATCTCTTTATGTCATCGTCAATTTCTTTCAAGAAGGTCTTGTAGTTTTCGTTGTATAGATCTTTCACTTCCTTGGTTAAATTTATCCCAAGGTATTTTATTCTTTTTGTTGCAATCGTGAATGGGATTGAGTTCTTGAGATCTTTTTCTGTTAGTTCATTGTTAGCATATAGAAATGCTACTGATTTATGTATGTTGATTTTATACCCTGCAACTTTGCTGTAGTTGTTGATTGTTTCTAATAGTTTTTCTATGGATTCTTTGGGGTTTGCTATATATAAGATCATGTCGTCTGCAAACAGCAAGAGTTTTACTTCTTCGTTGCCTATTTGGATTCCTTTTATTTCTTTTTCCTGCCAAATAGCTCTGGCCAACACCTCCAGTACTATGTTGAATAAGAGTGGTGAAAGTGGGCACTCTTGTCTTGTTCCTGTTCCGAGAGGGATGGGTTTCAGTTTTTGTCCGTTGAGTATGATGTTGGCTGTGGGTTTGTCATATATGGCCTTTATTATGTTGAGGTACTTTCGTTCTATACCTATTTTATTGAGGGTTTTTATTGTAAATGGATGTTGGATCTTGTTGAATGCTTTCTCTGCATCTATTGAGATGATCATGTGGTTTTTGTTTCTCATATTGTTAATGTAGTGAATCACGTTGATTGACTTGCGGATGTTGAACCATCCCTGTGTCCCTGGTATAAATCCCACTTGATCTTTTTGATATATTGCTGTATTCGGTTTGCCAAAATTTGGTTGAGGATTTTTGCATCTATGTTCATCAGTGATATCGGCCTGTAGTTTTCCTTCTTTGTGTTGTCCTTGTCAGGTTTGGGGATCAGGGTGATGTTGGCTTCATAGAATGTATTAGGGAGTGCTCCATCTTCCTCTATTTTCTGGAACAGTTTGAGAAGGATAGGTATTACATCTTCTTTGAATGTTTGGTAGAACTCTCCAGAGAAGCCGTCTGGTCCTGGACTCTCATTTTTGGGGAGGTTTTTGATTACTGTTTCTATTTCTTTACTTGTGATTGGTCTATTCAGATTCTCTATTTCTTCCTGATTCAGTTTGGGTAGGTTGTATGAGGCTAGGAATTTATCCATTTCTTCTGGGTTGTTCAATTTGTTGGCATATAGTTTTTCATAGTATTCTCTTATGATCCTTTGTATTTCTTCGGTATCTGTTGTGATTTCTCCTCTCTCATTTCTAATTTTATTTATTTGAGACTTCTCTCTTTTTTTTCAGTGCGTCTGGCTAAGGGTTTATCAATTTTGTTGATTTTTTCAAAGAACCAACTCTTTGTTTCATTGATCCTTTCTACTGTCTTTTTTGTTTCAATATCATTTATTTCTGCTCGAATTCTTATTATTTCACTCCTTCTACTGACTTTGGGCTTTGTTTGTTCTTCTTTTTCTAATTCCGTTAGGTATCATTTGAGGTTGTTTATGTACGATTTTTCTTGCTTATTGAGGTGAGCCCCTATTGCAATGAATTTCCCTCTTAGGACTGCCTTTGCTGCGTCCCAAATAATTTGGTACAGTGTGTTTTCATTTTCCTTTGTCTCCCGATAATATTTGATTTCTTCAATAATCCATTGTTTGTTCAGTAGCATGTTGTTTAGTCTCCACATTTTTGGCCCTTTCCCAGCTTTATTCTTGTAGTTGATTTCTAGTTTCATAGCATTGTGATCAGAAAAGATGCTTGATATTATTTCAACCCTCTTGAACTTATTGATGCTTGCTTTGTTTCCCAAGATATGGTCTATCCTTGAGAATGTTCCATGCATGCTTGAGAAGAATGTGTAACCTGCTATTTTTGGATGAAGTGTCCTATATATATCTATTAGGTCCATCTGATCTAATTTTTCATTTAATTCTGTAATTTCCTTGTTGATTTTCTGTCTGGATGATCTGTCCATTGGTGTTAATGGGGTGTTGAGGTCCCCTACTATTATTGTATTGTTGTTGATGTCTCCTTTTAGTTTTGTTACTAGCTTCTTTACAAATTTTGGTGCTCCTGTGTTAGGTGCGTATATATTTATAACTGTTATGTCATCTTGGTGGAGAGTCCCTTTTATCATTATATACTGCCCCTCTTTGTCTTTCTTTATCTGTTTTGCTTTGAAGTCTACTTTGTCTGATATAAGTATGGCAACACTTGCTTTCTTTTGTTCATTATTGGCTTGGAGTACTGTCTTCCATCCCTTCACTCTGAGTCTGTGTTTGTCTTTGGGGCTGAGGTGTGTTTCCTGGAGGCAGCATATTGTTGGATCTTGTTCTTTGATCCATCCTGCCACTCTGTGCCTTTTGATTGGAGAGTTCAATCCATTCACGTTTAGTGTGATTATTGAAATGTGGGGGCCTACTGTTGCAATTTTATCACTTGTTTTCCGGTTCTTTTGCATTTTGTCCTGATGGAGAGCTGTTACTTTGTGTTATTGTCCTTCTGCTTATCTCCTTTGTTCTGGATTTTGTAACCCCTTTCCTTTTTTTGATTTTTCAGGAATGAGTTTCTTCCTGAGCAATTCTTGAAGAGGAGGTTTTGTGGTGATGAACTCCCTTAACTTTTGTTTATCTGGGAAAGTTTTTATTTCTCCATTGTATTTGAAGGATATTTTTGCTGGGTAGAGTATTCTTGGCTGCAGGTTTTTGTCCTTCAGAGTTTTAAATATTTCATTCCAATCTCTTCTAGCCTGTAAGGTCTCTCCTGAGAAATCTGCTGATAGCCTTATGGGGTTTCCTTTGTAAGTTATTTTCTTCTGCCTGGCTGCCCTTAGTATTTTCTCTTTGTCGTTGACTTTTTGCTAGTTTCACTACTATATGTCTTGGGGTTGGTCTCCTTGCGTTAATAATGTTTGGAGATCTATTGGCTTCTGTGACGTGAAGTTCCATCTCTCTTCCCAAGTTTGGAAAGTTCTCAGCTATTATTTCTTTGAACAGGCCTTCTGCCCCCTTCTCCTTCTCTTCTCCCTCTGGTATACCTGTAATCCTTATGTTGCATCTCCGAATTGAGTCAGATAATTCTCAGAGAGTTTCTTCATTTCTTTTTAGTCTTAATTCTCTCTCCTCCTCTGCCTGCAGCATTTCTATATTCCTATCCTCCAAATTGCTAATTCTGTCCTCCATATTATCGACCCTACTGTTCAGAGAGTCCAGATTTTTCTTACTCTCCTCCATTGTGTTCTTCATCTCCAGTATTTCTAATTGGTTCTTCTTTATAGTGTCAAGCTCTTTCGTGACGTAGCTCCTGAACTCATTGAGTTGTCTATCTGAATTCTCTTTTAGGTCGTTGAGTTATTTCATAATGGCAGTTTTGAAATCATTGTCATTTAGGTTATAGATTTCATTGTCTTTGGGATTTTTTTTCCTTCTGTTCTGGAGATTTAACATATTTTTTCATACTGCTTAATGGCGTGGATTTGTGCCTCCACATAGAGATAGAGTTTAGTCGCTGCTTCCACTTGTTGCGACTGGTGTGTGTGTGTGGGGGCAGCTGTTTAGACTGCCCCAACCAGGAACCCTGTCAGCTGTTACTGACCGGGCCTGGACCCCTCCTCATAGTCACAGTGGTCCTGTGGGGTCCCTCGTCAGGTGTGGGGGCAATTGCAAGGGGGCCTCAGGCTGCTGGTGCCTACTGCTGCAGCCCACCTAGACATGCTCCCTCCTTGTGGTCTGGAACAGTGTTGTGGGCTTTCCCATCAGCCAGGAGCAGGATCACCTATAATCTCCGATTTGTCCCTAACAGAGCCCACCAGATCACACTTGTCCACTATAGGTCCCAGCAGAGCTATGGGTATCTTCTGCAGTCTGTCATTCCTCACCTGTGCTGCTTTTGCCCCAGGGCCTTCCCACCTTGAGATTGCCAGTCGGGACCTCTCAACTAGTGCTGTGCAGAGGCTTTCACTGAGGCTGCTGTAAGAACCTGGAGATCCCCCCTGGGCTATGTAGCTGTTTCACCAGAGCTCTACTCTGCCCCACTTCACTCTCATGGGATCTCTGGGAGCCCCTTGCCTCGTCTGGGACATGGCCAGAGTCTGTGGGCCCAGCGGTGGCTTGTAAGCTGCTGCCTTGTGGGGAATTCTGCTCTAGGGAGCTTCCTGGTGTTCCGAATGCTGGGCGGGGCCTCCCTGCCAATGGCAAGCAGAGGCCCTCCCTGCTGGGGGGGTGTGGGACCCGTTGGAGCTCCACCCAGTCCCCAAACGCGTCCACGGGAAGTCCGGGCACCCCCTGCACTGACCCGTGTGCAGGAGACCGTGAGCCCAGCAGCAGCGTGTGACCTGGAGCCGCCCCGGGGATCTGCCCACCGGGAGCTTCCCTTTGTCCTGGATTCTGGGCGTGGCCTCCTTGCTAATGGCGAGCAGAGGCTTTCCCTGCTGGGGATGTGTGGGACCCCGAAGCCTTCCCCCATGCCACAGAGCCAGGCGCTGGAGCTCCAACCGTGTCCCCAAGCACATCTACAGGAAGTCCGGGTGCCCCCTGCACCGAGCCGTGTGCCGGAGACCGTGAGCTCAGTGGCGGCTTGTGGTCTGGTGCCGTGCCCGGCCCGCCAGGAGCTTCTCTTTGTTCTGGCTTCTGGGCGGAGCCTCCCTGCTAATGGCGAGTGGAGGCCTTCCCTGCTGGTGGGTGCGGGACCCTGGGGATTTCCCCCTGGGCTTAGGTGTGATCACGGGGGGCTTGGGTAGGGGTGTTGTCATCTGGTTCCACTCTCGCTCCTCTGGTGAGTGCACACTCCTGCCCTTGGTGTGTGGCGATGCTATGGGGTGTCCGCTGGAAGAGAGCCTCCTGCAGGAACTAGGCTGTCTGGGGGTTGGGGGTTGGGGGTCAGAGAGTTTTCACCTATTTCCACCTCCTCCTGGGGGGAAGTCCGTCTGCCTCCCGATGTGTAGTAGCATGAGACTTTTAGGCGTCTTGAGATGCTATCTGGATATCCTTTGTTAATCGGTGAATGAACAATTAGTTGTAGATTCGACGAGGGTGAGACAAAGAAGACCTCTCACTCTGCCATCTTGGCCCCACCCCCCGCTCCAATACTTTTTTAAAAGTATAATTCTCGTACTTATATTTGGACTATTGCAGGTTAGTTTCAGGTACTGTACAAATATTCAACCTGTCATTGTTCAAACTTTCTTGAAGATAACACTAACTATCCTTAGTTTTATAGAAGGATAATATAAACCAAAGATTGAGAAAATAGTCGTTATAAAATAACAAAAATAAACAAAGCCAGAATTCCTCACTCTTGATTTCTGCTGTAGCCAATAAGACACTCTCTCATTCGAAAAAGTTCCAGCTGTCTCAAATCTTCACTCTAGACTCTTAATTGGGAGAAGTCTCTCAGAAAGCAGTTACCCTTGGCATTACGCATTTATCATGGGTAGGGTAAAAATCTGCTTTCGCATTCTGCCCCTTTTATTTGAGATTGGCATGTGAGACATTGCAAAATCCAGAAATTTGCCAAGATGGTAGTTCAGACACCTGGTCTCATTTGAAGTGTCTTTCTTTCTCATCCTCTATATTCAAAACCTCTTAATTTCCATTTCTTCTTTGAGTCTGTTAGAATGAAGAAATTTGTCTGCTGAGAAGATTCTCCCTCATATGGAATGATCACATCCAGAGTCAACCTGAGATCATGTGGTTGGGGATGCTTAAACCCATGCACAAGCCACATGGTGTCAAAATTAGGCGCTCCGCAATTTCCTCTTGCCTCAGTCCCAATGCTGAATGGTCTTGGAGCAGCAGATTCCTTACACTGGCAGCTAATCAGTGAAGTTAGAGTCACCTTGGTGCCCAGTGCACACAACATAATCATCTTGCTAATTTAGTCTCACAGCTGGCTGAGAAACAAGGCAAAGACACCAAGATCTGTTACACTCCCTCATGTCTCAAAGGCCTAGGTGCTGAGGCTCTTTCTCCTTAGTTGGACGTTTTCTTGGCTTGGGAAAGGAAATTGTGTCCATGGAGTACATTTGTGGCAGTCTGCGTCCTGTGGCTCTACTTATCCTTGCTAAAACCCACCTGTTTGGCACATTTATTTACAAGACTAACATTGGTGAGTCCGGCACACCTTTGCAAGGCTCATGGTCCCTGTACCATTTCTCTGTGGTCCAAGAGGTGTTTGCTGGAAGCTGCACTTAAGTAGAGCCTCCTCAGCCTCTGACTCTTATAGAAACAGTCACTCATCTCTGGACAAAACTGCCATTAATTGCAGTCACCAAGCTGCATGACCCAAAACTCAAAGCTTCACTCTCAGGGCATAGCAGCTAAAGCCATCTGCCCATCTGTTAAACCAGCTTGGCTAATATAAGCCTCTACAAGCCACTGAGGTCAAAATGTCCTGCCCATACACTAAAGTATAGAGCCCTAAGCCATCTGTCCTGACCCATTAAAAGCCACTCTTGTGTATATACTTTTTTCTCCCCGCTAATTCCCCTTTTTTTGTTTTATTTCTCAATGTTAGCAGCCAATTCATCAAATTTGGGGGTCTTTGTGAAAGTCCACCAAAATAGTGCCTTTCTTCCTCTTCTGGATTTTGAGCAAACTGAGAAATAAAGTGAAAGAATAAGACAGATGGAATGTCCAAACATGACCATTATTACCAATAAAATCTTAATTTGAAACTAAATGGACTTCTTCATACTGAATCCTGCAACAAAAGTCACTGCAATGCTGGCCCCCACATGGAGTGTTTTAATTTGCCACGTTTAATGGAGATGAAGAGAAGGCAGTGGTACTAGCTCTCCTCAGAAGTGTCAGGTTAGCCCTATCATGCTGTACTATTTCACAATTCAAAGAAACTTCGTTTTCTCCGGTAATCTGGAATTCAGCAGGAAGACAACAGTACTCCTTGTCTAGAATGAGAAAGAAGTCCATGGAATCTGTCCTTTACCTTTCTTATGAAATTTAGGGTGTAACAACTGCCTTCTGTTAATTACAGAAGCTTTGCTTCATTTTTCCAGAAACACTCGTTCGGTCTGTTCTAAATCAGCAGCCAATCAGCTGAGCTATTACCAGTAAACATGGCCTTGTTTTGCTCTGGATCTGCTTAGACTTCTGGAGGCTGTTGAGTGGTATTTCAGCCAGGAAGATTTGGTTTTTGTTGTTGCTATTTTTGGATAGTTGCTGTTGGTAGTGTTGTGTGTGTATGTGGGTAGTGCAGTGAAGAGGGAAGAGTTTTTTGGGAAATAGCCTTTTTTAAAAAATAGTGAAAACAGGGCTACTGTCATGGAAATGTGCCTTGGGCCAGCAAACAGGTGAGATAAAATTAAATGCACTGGCTGAAGGTTTATGGGGAAACAAGGAAACAATAAGAATGTTGGAGGAAAATAATACTCTGAAGTAGAAGAATGGATATGGGAAAACAAATATCTAACTCTGAAAATTTGTACTTTGCTAAGAAAATGCGACCTAATCTTTTCCAAATAGAGAGAAAAGGAACTAAGAAAGAGCAGAGATTTACAAGTATGGTATCACATTTAAGATAAAGTCTGCAAACAAAAGGGCAATAAAAGCACTGTTCACCTTACATGAATGCAGAATTAGGGTTTTTTTTTTCCCACAGTGAATGCCCCAAGGGATTTTGTACAACTGTGTAATTTAAAAAGACAGCTACTTTCTTTCACTCGCAAAAAAATTGTGGTAGAGGTTTCAAAGCTTATTATTATTTTTATTTTCAGTGAATAAAAACTTTTCTATCCAGATGTAAGCCTTTATCTTAAGTGAAGTCACAGTAATTCACAATCAATAATTATGCCTAATAATAGAAAAACGTGGTTAAACTAAACGCAGTTAATTTGTAATATGTTCTTCTAAAAAGCTATCCTTTGACGTTGATTTTAGAATTAAAGTAGAATTATAGAGGAAAAGCAAAGAAGAAATAAATTTTCCAAGTTGAAACTCACCCAAAATTTTCACCTTCATTGATAATTTTACAAAAAACTACTTTTAGGAAATTATTGGCAATTTAATGTTTGCATTTGTAGGAATTCATTCATTATGCAGTTAAACATTTTTGACTTTTCAAAAAACTTGATCAATACAAAGTCTGAATTGTCTGTGGAAAATAAATGATATGCAATTGAAATTCATAGATTATCGAAAGTGAAAATTTAAGTTTTCTTCTCTGTAATATCTTTTTAAAAACTAATAAACAGAAAAAACTCAATTATAACACCTTATTTCTTACTCTATAGGGTTGTAATAAAATTGAGAGATAATATAGCTTTAACCTAAGTGTTTTCCTCAGATTGATAAGGTTTTACCAAAAGAAAGAAAAAATTCGTGGTTAAATAAATTAGTAAAACTCTAGATTGAGTAAAATTAAACAGGTCTTTCTCTTTAAAATATTGCAGAGATTGTAATATGCTAATAAGCATTAAATGAATATCCCGGAGGTAAACATATTTCTCAATGAGTTTTATTTGATTACAGAATATATATTCTCAGAATCTCTCTCAAGTCTAGCACCATGCACACTATATATAGCTGCTCCATTATTTTTATTTAGAAGTCTGTGAATAAGAAAAAAGGGACCTGGACAACATGCAAGCTAAATAATCAGTGTCAAGTGTGATAGTCCTTGGTGCCACTTGTCAATATCCAGTTCTCCTCTCCTTCCTGGTATATCAGATACTGAACTTTCTAGTCAATGAGTTTTATGGAGGTGATGTGAGCCACTGCTAGGCTGGAGCATTTGCATAACAAAGCAGACTCCTTAGAGCTCTCTTTCCCTTGACCACGACTCTTAGCAATATTCCGGATGGTGGCTACTTGTCAGCCTGGGTCCCAGAGTAAGCAAAGCAGAAAGTGGAGCAGAGGGTTGAAGAGCAGATCCCTCAACTAACTCTTAATGGATGTATAGCAAAAGCAAGAAAAAAAGTCTTAAGTATTTTAAGCTGCTGAGATTTGGGATTGTTTGTTATTGTAGCATAACTTAACTTATACTGACAGCTATGCCAAATGATTAAGAGTAAGTTGTATTTTTAAAACTAGAAAATAAAATATTCACTGTTTACTGGGAAAAAAAACTAGGTCAGATCTTAGTTAGTGGCTAGGCAGGCCAGAGCAGAGAAAGCAAGCCTCCAGAGATTGGCCAGATCCACCAAGTTGGCACAGATGACCAGAGGAGGTGCCAGCTAGAGAATGAGCCATGAGGAAAGTCATGAAACAGAGTTTTAGTCAGGGAGGTGATACCTAGTGTTTGAGAGAGGCACAGAAACTGGGATTGGTCATAAAGAACAAAAGGAGAGTCTATTTATTAGAACAATGCTTGACCATTGTCCAAGATGATTAGATGATTAATCTACTATTATCAAATATTCCCTGACCAGGAATATCTTTAATTTTGGAGCTTGGAGTGGGACTGAATCTACAGATGAGAAATAAATGGCTCAAAATTAGAAGATTAGCAGAAAGAAGCTAAGTGAGTTATTACAAATTAAAGATTTTTTAAATGGCTCTAGGAAATGAAAGAATAGGATTTTTGAAACAGATATTAGAAAAATGAGATTCTATTGATTTTCCACCTGTTAACTTTATAAGATAGAAAATATTTGGTTATGACATGGTCATGGTTCTTTCTTTTCTTTTCCTCTTTCTTTTTTTTGAGGAAGATTAGCCCTGAGCTAACATCTGCCACCAATCCTCCTTTTTTTGCTGAGGAAGACTGAGCCTGAACTAACATCTGTGCCCATCTTCTTCTATTTTATACGTGGGCTGCCTGCCACAGCATGGTTTGATAAGCAGTGCGTAGGTCCACACCTGGGTCCACCGAACTGGTGAACCCTGGGCTGCCAAAGCGGAGTGCACAATTTTAACTGCTATGCCACCAGGCCGGCCCCCATAGTTCTTTCTTAAACTTGAAGGTATTTGGTAGAACGTTCTGGCTAGAGGTCCCTTCATGGACTTCTAATTGCACCCATAGCATCTTTTATGGATTTGGGCTGACTTGACAAAATGGGGCCATTTATGGCACACGTATTAGTTTGCTAGGACTGCCATAAAAAGTACTACAGACTAGGTGGCTTAAATGACAGAAATTTGTCTCAGTTTTTGAGGGTAGAAATTCGAGATCAAAGTGTTGTCAGGGTAGGTATCTTCTGAGGGCTGTGCGGAGGAATCTGTTCCATGCCTCTCCCTTACCTTCTGGTGGTTTGCTGGCAATCTTTGACGTTCCTGGGCTTGTGGAAACATCACCCCGATCTCTGCCTTCACCTTCACATGGCATTCTCACTGTGTGTATGTCTGTCTCCAAATTTCTCTTTTTTTATAAAGACACCAGTCCTATTCCATTAGGAGCCCACCCTACTCCAGTGTGACCTCATTTTAACTTAGAGCATCTGCTATGGCCCTATTTCCAAATATAGTCACATGCTGAAGTACTGGGGGTTAGGACTTCAACATATGAATTTTGGAAGGATATAATTCAACTCATAACAGCACACATCAAAGGAGAAGATTGTTTCTCTCACCAAACCTACTTGTCCCTGTTTTCTCTCTTTTGTGTGGCCTCTTACAGAAGCATCATGTCTTTATTCTTCTTGTACTTACATCACTTTTTTCCAAAAGCATTTATTTTTAAGATTGAGATACAATTTGACATATCCTACATCACTTTTAACTCTGAAGAACTGCCCATAATTTCAAAGAATGTAATTCACAAACAACACGCCATCAATATACAGTTTACAAGTTTTTATCAAAGCAAAAAAAAAAGAAAAAGAAAAAAAGAAAAAAACACCCGTAGGGCCCTCAAATCTTTCCAATAAAGACTGGTGTTCATAAAATAGCTAAAAGAATGGTGTACCATTATCAGTATAACTACCCAGAAATTAGCATTAGCACCACTTGACAAATCAGAAAACTTCATCTCCGAAAGAAGGCTCTGGAACGTACCACTCCTTAACAATCTAGACCACGATGATCAGGCGTTAACTCTGGGTAGGGCACACAAAAGGAGGTAGATGACAATCGAGTCAACAGAGTGGACTAGGACAGTAAGTGGAGCAATTTAGGGATGTGCTGAAAGCAATTTGAAAACCTCCACAGTATCATCATTTGGGACCAGTAGAACACCATTGTTGTCAGCAAAACTATTTTGCATAATTTGGGT